>NC_057416.1:31999575-32243433 GCF_019320065.1 Cervus canadensis | reverse complement strand
AGGATTTATAGTTTCTGGTCTTAACATTTAGATCTTTATAATCCATTTGAGTTTATTTTGTGTATGGATGTTTAGAAAGTGTTTCAGTTTTCATTCTTTTACAAGTGGTTGACCAGTTTCCAGCACACTTGTTTAAAGAGGTTGTCTTTTTCCATGTATATTCCTTGCCTCCTTTGTCAAAGATTAAGGTGTCCATAGGTTCGTGGAATTTATCCTCTGGGCGTTTCTATTTCTGTTCCATTGATCTATATTTCTGTCTTTGTGCAGTACCATACTTCTTGATGACTTGTGGCTTTGTGTTAGTAGAGTCTGAAGTCAGGCAGGTTGATTCCTCCGAGTTCCATTCTTCTTTCTCAAGTTATTTTGGCTATTCGACGGTTTTTTGTATTTCCATACAATATTGTTGAAAATTTTCTTTGGTCTAGTTCTTGTGAAACAATACCGTTGGTAGCTTGATAGGGATTGCATTGAATCTATAGACTGGCTTGGGGTAGAATAGCCCCATTTTGACAATTGATTCTTCCAATCCATGAACACGGTATGTTTCTCCATCTGTTTGTGTCCTCTTTGATTTCTTTCATCAGTGTTTTATAGTTTTCTATGTATAGGTCTTTTGTTTCTTTAGGTAGATATACTCCTAAGTATTTTATTCTTTTTGTTGCAATGGTGAATGGTATTGTTTCCTTAATTTCTCTTTCTGTTTTTTCATTGTTAGTATATAGGAATGCAAGGGATTCCTGTGTGTTAATTTTATATCCTGCAACTTTACTATATTCATTGATTAGCTCTAGTAATTTTCTGGTAGAGTCTTTAGGGTTTTCTATATAGAGGATCATGTCATCTGCAAACAGTGAGAGTTTCACTTCTTCTTTTCCTATGTGGATTCCTTTTACTTCTTTTTCTGCTCTGATTGCTGTGGCCAGAACTTCCAACACTATGTTGAATAGTAGTGGTGAGAGTGGGCACCCTTGTCTTGTTCCTGATTTCAGGGGAAATGCTTTCAATTTTTCACCATTGAGGGTGATGCTTGCTGTGGGTTTGTCATATATAGCTTTTATTATGTTGAGGTATGTTCCTTCTATTCCTGCCTTTTGGAGAGTTTTAATCATAAATGAGTGTTGAATTTTGTCAAAGGCTTTCTCTGCATCTATTGAGATAATCATATGGTTTTTATCTTTCAATTTGTTAATGTGGTGTATTACATTGATTGATTTGCAGATATTAAAGAATCCTTGCATTCCTGGGATAAAGCCCACTTGGTCATGGTGTATGAATTTTTTTAATATGTTGTTGGATTCTGTTTGCTAGAATTTTGTTAAGGATTTTTGCATCTATGTTCATCAGTGATATTGGCCTGTAGTTTTCTTTTTTTGTGGCATCTTTGTCTGGTTTTGGAATTAGGGTGATGGTGGCCTCATAGAATGAGTTTGGAAGTTTACCTTCTTCTGCAATTTTCTGGAAGAGTTTGATTAAGATAGGTGTTAGCTCTTCTCTAAATTTTTGGTAGAATTCAGCTGTGAAGCCATCTGGTCCTGGGCTTTTGTTTGCTGGAAGATTTTTTTACAGTTTCGATTTCCTTGCTTGTGATGGGTCTGTTAAGATCTTCTATTTTCTTCCTGGTTCAGTTTTGGAAAGTTATACTTTTCTAAGAATTTGTCCATTTCATCCAAGTTGTCCATTTTATTGGCATAGAGCTGCTGGTAGTAGTCTCTTATGATCCTTTGTATTTCAGTGTTGTCTGTTGTGATCTCTCCATTTTTATTTCTAATTTTGTTAATTTGGTTCTTCTTCCTTTGTTTTTTAATGAGTCTTGCTGACGGTCTGTCAAATTTGTTTATTTTTTTCAAAAAACCAGCTTTTAGATTTGTTGATTTTTTCTATGATGTCTTTTTTTTTTTTTTTCATTTATTTTTGCCCTAATTTTTTAAGATTTCTTTCCTTCTGCTAACTCTGGGGTTCTTCATTTCTTCCTTCTCTAATTGCTTTAGGTGTAGAGTTAGGTTATTTATTTGGTTTTTTTCTTGTTTCTTGATGTAAGCCTGTAATGCTATGAACCTTCCCCTTAGCACTGCTTTTACAGTGTCCCATAGGTTTTGGGTTGTTGTGTTTTCATTTTCATTCATTTCTATACATATTTTGATTTCTTTTTTGATTTCTTCTATGATTTGTTGGTTATTCAGAGGCGTGTTATTTAGCCTCCATATGTTTGAATTTTTAACAATTTTTTTCCTGTAATTGAGATCTAATCTTACTGCACTGTGGTCAGAAAAGATGACTGGAATGATTTCAATTTTTTTGAATTTTCCAAGACCAGATTTATGGCCCAGGATGTGATCTATTCTGGAGAATGTTCCGTGTGCACTTGAGAAAAAGGTGAAGTTGATTGTTTTGGGGTGAAATGTCCTGTAGATATCAATTAGGTCTAGCTGGTCCATTGTGTCATTTAAGGTTTGTGTTTCCTTGTTAATTTTCTGTTTGGTTGATCTATCCATAGTTGTGAGTGGGGTATTAAAGTCTCCCACTATTATTGTGTTACTATTAATTTCCTCTTTCATACTCGTTAGCGTTTGCCGTACATATTGCGGTGCTCCTATGTTGGGTGCATATATATTTATAATTGTTATATCTTCTTCTTTGATTGATCCTTTGATCATTATGTAGTGTCCTTCTTTGTCTCTTTTCACATCCTTTATTTGAAAGTCTATTTAATCTGATATGAGTATTGCGACTCCTGCTTTCTTTTGGTCTCCGTTTGCATGAAATATTTTTTCCCAGCCCTTCACTTTTAGTCTGTATGTGTCTCTTGTTTTGGTGGGTCTTTTTGTAGACAGAACCTAATAGGGGTCTTTGTTTTTGTATCCATTCAGACCAATTTCTTTGTCTTTTTGGTTGCGGGGCATTCAACCCCATTTACATTTAGGGGTTAATTTTGATAGGTTGTGGTTTCCCGTTGCCATTTACTTTGTTGTTTTGGTTCACGTTATACAACCTTTTCTTGCATTTCCTGTCTAGAGAAGATCCTTTAGCATTTGTTGAAGAGCTGGTTTGGTGGTGCTGAATTCTCTCAGCTTTTGCTTATCTGTAAAGCTTTTGAATTCTCCTTCATATCTGAATGAGATCCTTGCTGGATACAGTAATCTAGGTTGTAGGTTATTCTCTTTCATTACTTTCAGTACGTCCTGCCATTCCCTTCTGGCCTGGAGGGTTTCTACCGATAGATCAGCTGTTATCCTTATGGGAATCCCTTTGTGTGTTATTTGTTGTTTTTCCCTTGCTGCTTTTAATATTTGTTCTTTGTGTTTGATCTTTGTTAATTTGATTAATATGTGTCTTGGGGTGTTTCGCCTTGGGTTTATCCTGTTTTGGACTCTCTGGGTTTCTTGGATTTGGGTGGCTATTTCCTTCCCCATTTTAGGGAAGTTTTCAGCTATTATCTCCTCGAGTATTTTCTCATGGCCTTTCTTTTTGTCTTCTTCTTCTGGGACTCCCATGATTCGAATGTTGGGGCGTTTCACAGTGTCCCAGAGGTCCCTGAGGTTGTCCTCATTTCTTTTGATCCTTTTTTCTTTTTTCCTCTCTGCTTCATTTATTTCCACCATTTTATCTTCTACCTCACTTATCCTATCTTCTGCCTCCGTTATTCTACTCTTGGTTCCCTCCAAAGTGTTTTTGATCTCATTCATTGCATTATTCATTTTTAATTGACTCTTTTTTATTTCTTCTAGGTCTTTATTAAACAGTTCTTGAATCTTTTCAATCTTTGTTTCCAGGCTATTTATCTGTAACTCCATTTTGTTTTCAAGATTTTGGATCATTTTTATTATCATTATTCTAAATTCTTTTTCAGGTAGATTCCCTATCTCCTCCTCTTTTGTTTGACTTGGTGGGCATTTTTCATGTTCCTTTACCTGTTGGGTATTTCTTTGCCTTTTCATCTTGTTTAGATTGCTGTATCTGGAGTGGGCTTTCTGTATTCTGGAGGTCTGTGGTTCCTTTTTGTTGTGGAGGATTAACCCAGTGGGTGGGGTTAGATGATTGGCTTGTCAAGATTTCCTGGTTAGGGAAGCGTGCGTCAGTGTTCTGGTGCGTGGAACTTGATTTCTTCTCTTTGGAGAGCAATGGAGTGCCCAGTAATGAGTTTTGAGATGGGTCTATGTGTTAGGTGTGACCTTGGGCAGCCTGTATGTTGGTGTTCAGGGCTATGTTCCTGCGTTGCTGGAGAATTTGCGTGGTATGTCTTGCTCTTAAACTTATTGGCTCTTGGGTGGTGGTTGGTTTCAGTGTAGGTATGAAGGCTTTTGGACGGTCACTTATTACTTAAAGTTCCATGTAGTCAGGAGTTTTCTGGTGTTCTCAGGTTTTGGGCTTAAGTCTCCTGCCTCTGGATTTCAGTTTTATTCTTCCTGTAGTCTCAGGACTTCTCCAACTATACAGCCCTGATAAGAAAACTTCTAGGTTAATGGCTAAAAGATTCTCCCCCGTTAGGGACACCCAGAGAGGTTCACAGAGTTACATGAAGAAGAGGAGAGGGAGGAGGGAGATAGAGATGAGCAGGAGGAGAAAAGGGGGGACTCAAGAGGAGAGAGACAGATCTACGCAGCTGTCTCTTCCCAGAGTGTTCTCCATAGCCCAGACACCCACAAAGATTCACAGAATTGGATTGGGAAGAGAAGGGGAAAGGAGGAAATAGAGGTGTTCTGAGGTAGAAAACAGTCAAGATTGGGAGAGAATAATCTTCGGTTTAAAAATAGGGCTTCTCTTCTTTTTTTTTTTTTTGTAAGGTTATAGTGTATTGAAAATGAAAATTAAGGAGTAGTAGAGGAGTACTAGAGGACTTTAAAAGAAATAAGAGAAAAAGAAAAATAGAAAATAGAAGAGAAAAAGGAAAGAAAAAAAAGAAAAAAGAAGAAAAAAAGAAAAAGAAAAAGAAAAAAAAATTTTTTTTCCCTAATTAAAAAAATCATAAAAATCTATGGAAATGAAAGTTAAGGAGTAATGGGGGAGTAATAGGGGATTTTAAAGGAAAATAAAAGAGAAAAAATAAAAAAGAAAAAAAGGAAAAAAAAAAAGAGAGAAAAGTAAAATTATATCTAGGAGTTTCTCTGGAGCTGTTGCGGTCAGTGTGGGTTCAGCTCAGTTTCAGATAGCTCCTCGTTCCAGCTTACACTTCTCGATATCTACAGGCCCCTTCCGGTGTAGTCGGTGTTTTCTACAGGGATTTTAATCTGTTGCACCAGTCCCTTCTAAAGTGGTTCCCTTTGCTTATTTGGCTTCTGTTTGCCGGTCTCTTCAGAGCCTCATTTCCGCCCTGACACAGGCGGGCGGAGGTGGACTCTTACTCAGGTAGCTAGTTCCGTCGCGCTGCCGGGAGGGGCTGGCGCTGCCGGGAGTGGCTGGCGCTATGGGGACGGGCTTGCGCCGCTGGGTCGGGCTGGCGCTGCCGGGAGGGGCTGACGCCGCTTCCAGCCCTCGGGTGTTCCACAAAAGCGCGGAACGAAAAGCTGCGCCCGCTCTCTGTGCCTTCCCCGCCAGAGCGGTCCAGGCAGCCAGGGGCTTGGTGGGCGCACTCTCCCCAGGTGTGGCGCGCCCACTCCCTTCCACGGACCCAGTTTCAGTTTCCTCTGGCGCCAGTCGGGTGCCGCCTTCTCCCTCCGCGTCCCCAGCCCCAGTCCCCGCCCGCGCCGGTCGGGTGCTGCGCCCTGTGTCTCGCTGCGACCTTCCCCTCCCCCCTGCCTCCTGCCTCCGGCGGGGCTGGGCCGGTCCGCAGCCTGCGACTCTTCTCTGGACTTTCTCGGTCTCTTTGTTCTGCGAGCGGCCGGCAGTGTGTTCGGGCCGGTTAATTTTCTCTCTCTCTTTTGGTCTCCCGCAGTTCAAGTTGGCAACTCACAGAAGCTCCCTCCGATTGTCCTCAGGGCACTCAGGCCCGGACCCTACCCCAAGCAATGCCGCCTAAGAGTTCCCGGGACGGATCTCCGTCCTTAGCTCTTTTGTCTCACTTTTTATCTTTTATATTTTGTCCTACCTCCTTTCGAAGACAATGGGCTGCTTTTCTGGGCGCCTGATGACCTCAGCTAGCGATCAGAAGTTGTTTCGCGAAGTTTGCTCTGTGTTCAGTTATTCTTTTGATGAATTTGTAGGAGAGAAAGTGGTCTCCCCGTCCTACTCCTCCGCCATCTTGGCTCCTCCCCCCATTTTTTCCTTTCTAAGTCACATTCTTTGTTGTTCTTATAAACTTCTGTCGCTAAGCTGGACTTTTGCTAATCTGTGGAGATTTTCTTTCTTTTTTTTCCTCTATTTTAACTTTAATTTTAAACTTTTTAAAAACTTATTGTTTCCACATTTATTTCTTTGTTTGCTTTTCCTACTGTTCTTTTCCCCTTGGAGTTAATCTTTAATGTATATAAATCTTCTTTATCTAGATCTATTTAACATTGCATACTTATTCTTTCTTTCTTTTATTTCTTTCCGTTCCTCTCAAATTATTTGTTAGTTTTGTTTTCATAGCTTTATTCCCCACTTGGCACCTTGCTTTAGTTTTGTTTTCCAGTTTATGCTTTAGTTAGTTTTATTTTTAACTGGTAAATACAATTTTTTATTTCCTTTGTTCGCTGGGTCAATCTATTGTATGTTATTTTTGTTCGACTGCTTTGATTTTGCTTATGGGTCTATATGTATATGTGTATATGCAGTCACACTTTTTATTGTTTTATAAACTTCTGCCTCTATGTTGGGTATTATAGTACTGTGGTGCTTTCTTTTTTTTTTTTTTTCTTACTTCTTCCTTTCTTTTTTTCTTTTCTCTCTTTCTTTTAATTTTATTAAACCTATTATATTTTCCTCCATTTATTCCTTTCTTTGCTTTTCCTACTGTTTAATGCTCAAAATTCTCCAAGCAAGGCTTCGGCAATATGTGAACCGTGAACTTCAGATGTTCAAGCTGGATTTAGAAAAGGCCGAGGAACCAGAGATCAAATTGCTAACATCTGCTAGATCATCAAAAAGGCAAAAGAGTTCCAGAAAAACATCTGTTTCTGCTTTATTGACTATGCCAAAGCCTTCGACTGTGTGGATCCCAATAAACTGTGGAAAATTCTGAAAGAGATAGGAATACCAGACCACTGACCTGCCTCTTGAGAAACTGGTATGCAGGCCAGGAAGCAACAGTTAGAACTGGACATGGAACAACAGACTGGTTCCAAATAGGAAAAGGAGTACATAAAGGCTGTATATTGTCACCCTGCTTATGTAACTTAGATGCAGAGTACATCATGAGAAACCCTGGGCTGGAAGAAGCACAAGCTGGAATCAAGATTGCTGGGAGAAATATCAATAACCTCAGGTATGCAGATGACACCACCCTGATGGCAGAAAGTGAAGAGGAATTTAAAAGCCTCTTGATGAAAGTGAAAGAGGAGAGCGAAAAAGTTGGCTTAAAGCTTAACATTCAGAAAACTAAGATCATGGCATCTGGTCCCATCACTTCATGGAAAATAGATGGGAAAACAGTGGAAACAGTGTCAGACTTTATTTTTTTGGGCTCCAAAATCACTGCAGATGGTGATTGAAACCATGAAATTAAAAGACACTTATTCCTTGGAAGGAAATTGATGACCAACCTGGTTAGCATACTAAAAAGCAGAGACATTACTTTGCCAACAAAGTCCGTCTAGTCAATGTTATCGTTTTTCCTGTGGTCATGTATGGATGTGAGAGTTGGACTGTGAAGAAATTTGAGCACCGAAAAATTGATACTTTTGAAGTGTGGTGTTGGAGAAGACTGTTGAGAGTCCCTTGGTCTGCAAGGAGATCCAACCAGTCCATCCTGAAGGAGATCAGTCCTGGGTGTTCATTGGAAGCACTGATGCTGAAGCTGAAACTCCAATACTTTGGCCACCTCATGTGAAGAGTTGACTCATTGGAAAAGACCCTGATGCTGGGAGGGATTGGGGGCAGGAAGAGAAGGGGATGACAGAGGATGAGATGGCTGGATGGCATCACTGACTCAATGGGCATGAATTTGAGTAAGCTCCAGGAGCTGGTGATGGACAGTGAGGCCTAGCATGCTGCGATTCATGGGGTGGCAAAGAGTCGGACACGAGTGAGCAACTGAACTGAACTGAACTGAAATGGATTAAATGCTTCAACCAAAAGACACAGACTGGCTGAATGGATACAAAAACAAGACCCATATATATGCTTTCTACAAAAACTCACTTCAGACCTAAAGACACACAGACTGAAAGTGAGAGGATGGAAAAATATATTCCATGCAAATGGGAAGCAAAAGAAAGCAGGGGTAGCAATCCTCACATCAGACAAAATAGACCTTAAAGTAAAGAAGTTTACAGGAGATAAGGAAGGACACTACATAATGGTCAAGGGGTCAATCCAAGAGGAACACATAACAATTGTAAGTATCAATGCACCCAACACAGGAGCACCTCAATACATAAGACAAACATAACAGACATAAAAGGAGAAATTGAAAGTAACACAATAACGTAAGAAACTTTAAGAGCCCACTCACACCAATGGACAGATCATCAAAAAAGAAAGTTAATAAGGAAACACAAGTCTTAAAGGATACATTAGAAGAGATGGATCTCATTGATATCTTCAGGACATTCCATACAAATGCATAAGAATAAACCTTCTTCGCAAGGGCACATAAAACATTCTCCAAGAGAGACCACATCATGGGTCACAAATCAAACCTCAGTAAATTTAAGAAAATTGAAATCATATCAAGAATCTTCTCCAACCACAATGCTATGAGACTAGATATCAATTACAAGAAAAAAAAAACTGTAAGAAACACAAACACATAGAGATGAAACAACATGTTTCTAAATAACCAACTGGTTACTGAAGAAATCAAAAAGGAAATCAAAAAATTTCTAGAAACAAATGACAATGAAAACATGACAACTCAAAACCTATGGGATTCAGCAGAAGCAGTTTTAAGAGGGAAGTTTATAACAATACAATCCTACTCAAGAAACAAGAAAAACATAGAGTAGACAACCTAACTTTACACCTAAAACAACTGGGAAAAGAAGAAATAAAAGACCCAAAAATTAATTGAAGGAAAGAAATCATAAAGATCTGAGCAGAAATATATGAAAAAGAAATTTAAAAAATACTAAAGATTAATAAAAATAAAAGCTAGTTCTTTGAGAAGATAAGCAAAATTGACAAAACTTTAGCTAGACTCTTCAAGAAAAAAAGAGAAGAATCAAATCAACGAAATTAGAAATGAAAAAGGAAAGGTTACAACAGACAATGCAGAAATACAAAGGATTATAACAGACTATTATGAACAACTATATATAAAATGGATAACCTGGAAGAAATGGACAGATTCTTAGAAAAGTTCAATCTTCCAAGACTGAACCAGTAAGAAGTAGATATTATGAACAACCCAATTACAAGCACTTAAATTGAAGCTGTGATTAAAAAAAAAAAAAAAAAAACTCCCAAAAAAACAAAAGCCCAGGACCAGAGGGCTTCACAGGAGAATTCTATCAAACATTTAGAGAAGAGCTAGTGCCTATCTTTCTAAAACTCTTTCAAAAAATGGCAGAGGAAGGAACACTTCCAAACTCATTCTACAAGGCCACCCACCATCATTCTGATACCAAAACCAGAGACAACACAGAAAAAGAAAACTACAGCCAATATCACTGGTGAACATAGATGCAAAAGTCCTCAACAAAATTATAGCAAACAGAATTCAGCAACACATCAAAAAGCTCATATACCATGATCAAGCTGGGTTTATTCCAGGAATGCAAGGATTCTTCACTATACACAATTCAATCAATGTGATACACCAGATTAACAAATTGACAGATAAAAACCATATGATCATCTCAGTAGATGCAGAAAAGGCCTTTGACAAAATTCAGCACCATTTATGATGAAAACTCTTCAAAAAAAGGGCATAGAAGGCACCTACCTCAACAGAGTGAAGACTATATAGATAAGCCTATAGCAAACATTATTCTCAATGGTGAAGGATTGAAAGCATTCCCCCTAAGATCAGGAAAAACACAAGGGTGTCCACTTTTACCACTATTATTCAACATATTTCTAGAAGTCTTAACTACAGCAGTTAGAGAAGGGAAAAAAAAATAAAAAGAATCCAGATTAGGAAAGAAGTAAAGCTCTCACTGTTTGCAAATGACATGATACTGTACATGGAAAACCCTAAAGATAGTATCAGAAAATTACTAAAGCTAATCAGTGAATTTAGCAACGTTGCAGGATACAAAATCAACACACAGAAATCACTTGCAGTTCTATATACTAACAATGAAAAATCATGTGCTCACTTTGGCAGCACATATACTAACAGTGAAAAATCAGAAAGAGAAATTAAGGAATCACTCCCATTCACCACTGCAACAAAAAGAGTTAAATATCTAGGAATAAACCTACCTAAGCAAACAGAAAAACTGTACATAGAAAATTATAACACACTAATGAAAGAAATCAAGGATTACATAACAGATGGAGAAATATTCCATGTTCCTGGGTAGGAAGAATCAATATTGTGAAAATGACTATACTACCAAATGCATTCAACAGATTCAACGCAATCCCTATCAAATTACCAATGACATTTTTCACAGAACTAGAACTAAAAATTTCACAATTCATATGGAAACACAAAAGACCCTGAATAGCCAAAGCAGTCTTGAGAAAGAAGAATGAAGCTGGAGGAAACAACGTTCCTGACTTCAGATTATACTGCAAAGCTACAGTCATCAAGACAGTATGGTACTGGCACACAAACAGAAATATAGACCAATGGAACAAGATAGAAAACCCAGAAATAAACCCATGCACCTATGGGTACCTTATTTTTGACAAAGGAGGCAAGAATATGCAATGGGGCAAAGACAGCCTCTTCAATAAATGGTGCTGGGAAAACTGGGCAGCTACTGAAATAATGAAACACCCTACACAAATATAAACTCAAAATTGATTAAAGACCTAAATGTAAGACCAGAAACTATAAAACTCTTAGAGGAGAACAAAGGCAGAACACTCGATGACATAAATCAAAGCAAAATCCTCTATGACCCCCTACAAAAATCTGTAAAGCAATTATCCTTCAATTAAAAAATAAATTAAAAAAAAAAAGAGCTCATTACTCAAGGACAAGTGGAAAATTAAGAAAATTTAACATGATAGTGAAAGAAAGTAATACACAAGTGCTTGGACCTGGTGCACTGGGAAGACCCAGAGGGATTGGGTAGAGAGGGAGGTGGGAGGGGAGATCAGGATGGGGAATACATGTAAATCCATGGCTAATTCATGTCAATGTATGACAAAAACCACTACAATATTGTAAAGTAATTAGCCTCCAACTAATAAAAATAAATGAAAAAAATAAATTAAAAAAAGAAAGTAAAATTTAAGAAGATATACTAAGATTTAGAAAGCATATCACTCAAATGCCCAAATGATTAAAAATAACTAACTTAAAAATGTTACAACTTGATACAAATAGGTAGGTAGTGATCATTACAACCAGGTAATTTGGCAGTCAAAAAACAAGAGTGTACACATTATATTTAAGCTTTGATCAGTCTCCCTTCTAGGAATTTACCATGAGGCTATAATTGCATAATTATTCCAAAATGTATATCTATATAAGGATGTTTATTAGAGTGTAAAGATTCATAATAATGGATTTCTAAAATGTTACTTTTCATTTTTAGGCTAAATACTATTTGTCAAAAAATGATGATATAGGCCTAGATTTTAAGATATAAAAGTTTCCCATAATAGTCTCCAAGTAAGAAAAAAGGGTATAAATAAGTGGTTTTATATTTTTTCTTTAGAAGAATTATTAAGGATATATATACCTATTATATGGAATAAATCTAACGGAAATTAACAGAAGTTTTCTTTGGGTATTGTGATGAGAAATTTATCTGTAATTCATATACCTACCAATGTACTTTGGATATTTTAATAAATATGTGATCATCATTAAAAATCAGAAGGGGAAGTGCAGGTGGTGCTAGTGGTAGAGAACCAGCTCACCAATTTAAAAGACATAAGAGTCACAAGTTCAATCCCTGGGTCGGGAAGATCCCCTGGAGGAGGGAATGGCAACCCACTCCAGCCTGCCTGGAGAATCCCATGGGCAGAGAAACTTGTGGGCTACAGTCCACGGGGTCACAAAGAGTCAGACATGACTGAAGGGACTAAGCACCCATGCACATATATTCTGTAGGTTTTGGCTTTTTTAAAATAAAAATCTCCATATTTTAATTCATTGCTAGTTAGTTCTAAAGTTTATTTTGTTATCCCTACTTTCCCCTCAATGAATTTCAGAATCTTTTTCTAAATTTTCTCTACCCCTGTACATAAAAAATATTTTGAATAAGTTTATGTTAAATATACTGAAGCCTACCTAGGAGGCCCTAGTGGTAAAGAACTCGCCTGCCAATACAAGCGACTTGAGATGAGGGTTCACTCTCTGGATCGGCAAGATCCTCTGGAGGAGGGCATGCAATCCACTCCAGTAATCCTGCCTAGAGAATTTCATGGACAGAGGTAGCCCAGAAGGATATAGCTCATGAGGTCGAAAAGGGTCAGACATGACTGAAGCAATTTAGCACAGCACCTATACATAGATTATTGATGTTTGAAAAGAATAAGCCTTAAAGTTAAAAGCATAAAAAAAGAAGTAAAGACAAGCAGATTCAAGTTAAATGGAAAAGGAAAGAAAAATATTTTAGATAACTGGACTCAAAATTTACAGAAATCCTTTGTCAAAATTTTAGGAAACATTTAATTACTTATAAAATAAATGTAAAACTTAATAAGCATTATAATAGTAAAAATAAAAATCATACATTTAATTGAACCCTGACAGCTTTCAGTTCAGCTCACTTCAGTTGCTCAGTCGTGTCTGACTCTGCAACCCCATGAAATGCAGCATGCCAGGCCTCCCTGTCCATCACCACTCCCGGAGTCCAACCAAACCCATGTCTATTGAGTCAGTGATGCCATCCAACCATCTCATCCTCTGTCATCTCCTTCTCCTCCTGCCTTCAATCTTTCCTAGCACCAGGGTCTTTTCCGATGAGTCAGCTCTTCACATCAGGTGGCCAAAATACTGGAGTTTCAGCCTCAACATCAGTCCTTCCAATGAACACTCAGGATTGATCTCCTTTAGGATGGACTAGTCAGATCTCCCTGCAGTACAAGGGACTCTGAAGAGTCTTCTCCAACACCACAGTTCAAAAGCATCAATTCTTCGGCCCTCAGCTTTCTTCACAGTCCAACTCTCATATCCATACATGACCACTGGAAAAACCATAGCCTTGACTAGATGGACCTTTGTTGGCAATGTAATGTCTCTGCTTTTTAATATGCTGTCTAGGTTGGTCATAACTCTTCTTCCAAAGAATAAGTGGCTTTTAATTTCATGGCTGCAGTCACCATCTGCAGTGATTTTGGAGCCCAGAAAAATAAAGTCAGCCACTGTTTCCACTGTTTCCCCATCTATTTGCCACGAAGTGAAGGGACCAGATGCCATGATCTTAGTTTTCTGAATGTTGAGCTTTAAGCCAACTTTTTCACTCTCCTCTTTTACTTTCAAGAGGTTCTATAGTTCTTCTTCACTTTCTGCCATAAGGGTGGTGTCATCTGCATATCTGAGGTTACTGATATTTCTCCCAGCAATGTTGATTCCAGCTTGTGCTTCATCCAGCCCAGCATTTCTCATGATGTACTCTGCATATAAGTTAAATAAGCAGGGTGACAATACACAGCCTTGATGTATTCCTTTTCCTATTTGGAATCAGTCTGTTGTTCCATGTCCAGTTTTAACTGTTGCTTCCTGACCTGCAGTCTAATAGCTTTAGAATATGCCAAACTGCTGAACAGTAATAAAAGTATTAGAGTAATAAAATATATGCTCCTGCCTGCAGCGTGTTAGAGTTCTTGTTGCTTGATATTCTAACCTACCCTTGACATTGCCAGTTCTTTTAATTTCAGCCACTCTTATAAGGGTATAGGGAACACTTGTTTTTATTTTAGTTTGCCTTTTTCTGATGACAAATGATGTTAAGCAATTTTTCATGTTTTGAGCCTCTTTTGTACCATCTTCTGTGAAGTGTCTTTTCAAATGTTTTGCCTATTAGGCTCCTGCCTTTTGTTATTGCTTGGCAGGAATCCTGTATGTGTTCTGAATCCCTTATTGGAAATATGTATTACAAACATCGTCTCCCACGTTGTGAATTCCCTTCTCTCTTTCACAAGGGTGTCTTTTGTGAAGCAAAGCTTCCTAAATTTTTTTAAAAACTTTATTCTACTGAGGTTAGAGACACATAAATGAAATCTATTCTCTTAAATTTTTAAGCATACAATGTGGTGCTGCCGCATGCAAGCTCAGCTGTGTCTGACTTTTTGTGACCCCATGGACTATAACCCACGAGGCTCCTCTCTCCATGGGATTTTCCAGGCAAAAATACTGGAATGGGTTGCCATTTCCTCCTCTAGCGGATCTTCCCAACCTAGGTATCAAACTCGCATCTCCTGGCAGGTGGATTCTTCATCACTTGTGCCACCTGGGAACAACAATATGGATGATGGTATACAGCACATGTCTAGATTTTGCACAACTAAGACTTCATTCTCATTGATTGGCAACATCCCACTTTCCCTTCACCCCAACCTGAGGCAACTAAAATTCTACTCTCAGTCCTAGGAGCTTCGCAATTTGAGATATCCTAAAAGGAATCATGCAGTGATTTGTCCTTTTGTGGCTGGCTTATTTTAATTAGCATAATGTCCTCAAGGTTCAACTCTGTGATAATATATGCAGGATTTCCTTCATTTTTATGGCTGAACATTCCATTATATTTATATACCACATTTTTTTATCCATTCATCCAGTGATGGACACTGAGTTTGTGTTGTGCTGCAACGAACATGAAAATGCTAATACTTCTTTGAGATCTTGATTTCAATTCTTCTGGGAAATACATATCGAAGTAGGATTGCTGGGTCATACAGTAGTCCTATTTTTTAATTTTTTGAGGAATCTCCAATAGTTTTGAGCAATGGCTACAATATTTTGCATTCCCACCAACAATGTAATGGAGAAGGAAATGGCAAACCACTCCAGTATTCTTACTTGCGAAATCCCATGGACAGAGAAGCCTGGTGGGCTAGGGGGTCACAAGAGTCGGACACAATTTAGTGACTAAACCACCACCACAACCAAGTAAAATGATTCCAATTTCTCTGCATCCTTGCCAACATTTGTTGACTTGTGGGTTTTTTAAATAATAGCCATTCTAATGGGTGATGCCTCATGTGGTTTTGATTTTCATTTCCCTGATGACGAGTGACCTGAACTATCTTTTCCTACTATACCTATTCATCATAAGTATGGCATTTGGGGAGAAGCATCTATTCAACACTTTAGCCCATTTTAAAATCAGGTATTAATTTTTTTATTGATAGTAGGAGTAACATGTGTTTGGTTATTAATTCTTTATCTGATACTTGGTTTACAAATATTTTCCCCCTTTCCATAGATTGCTCATTGACTCTATTAAATGTTTTCCTTGCTATGCAGAAGGTTTTAGTTTGATGGAGCCCTACATGTCTATTTTTTGCTTTTGTTGCCTGTACTTTTGGTATTAATCCAAAAATTCATTGCTAAGACCAATGATATGAAGCTTTCTCCCTATGTTTTCTTCTAGGATTTTTATAGTTTGGGGTCACATTTAAGATTTTAATCCATTTCGAGTTTATTTTTGTGTCTGATATAAGGTAAAGGTTCAATTTCATTCTTATTCATATCCGGTTTTGCCAATACCATTTCCAAATGTGTATTCTTGGCACCAAAGATCATTTGACTATGTATGTGGGGGTTGAATCCTGCACTATTTCATTTCATTGGTATTTGTCTTTGTAATAGTATCATGCTCTTTTAATTATAGTATTTAATTACTGCTTGTGATATATTTAAAAATCAGGAAGTTTGATGCCTCCAGCTTTGTTCTCAAAATGTTTTGGCTATTGAGGGTCTTTGTGGTTCCACATCAATTAATTTTTTATATTTCTGTGAAAATGCCATTATAATTTTGATAGACATTTCATTGAATTTGTAGATTTTTTAACTTTTTATATTGTATTGGGTTATAGTTGATTAATTACAGGTGAACATAAAAGGGATTCAAACATACATATGCATGTATCTATTCTCCCCCAGACTCTCCTCCCATCCAGGCTGCCACATAACATTGAGCAGAGTTCCCTGTGCTATACAGTAGGTCCTTTTTGGTTATCCATTTTAAATAGAGCAGTATGTACATGTCCATCCAAAGATCCCTAAATATTCCTTCTCCTCACCCTCCCCTCCTGGCAACTATAAGCTCAATCTTGAAGTCTGTGAATCTGTTTCTCTTTCGTGAGTTCAATTGTATCACTTCTTTTTAGATTCCATATATAAGGAATGTCACATGATATTTCTGTCTCTGTCTGATTTACTTCACTCACTATGACATTCTCTAGATCTATCCATGTTGCTGCAAATGGCATTCTTTCATTTTTTTTTAATGGCTAATATAGGAACTGCTTCAATGTTTTCCACTTTAAGTATAAATTCAGTTCAGTTCAGTCGCTCAGTCATGTCCAACTCTTTGTGACTCCATGGACTGCAGCACACCAGGCCTCCCTGTCCATCACCAACTTCCAGAGTTTACTCAAACTCATGTCCATTGACTTGGTGATGCCATTCAACCATCTCATCCTCTGTTGTCCCCATCTCCTCCCACCTTTGATCTGTCCCAGCATCAGGGCCTTTTCTAATGAGTCAGTTCATCACATAAAGTGGCCAAAGTATTGGAGTTTCATTTTCAGCAACAGTCCTTCCAATGGATATTCAGGATTGATTTCCTTTAGGATGGACTGGTAGGATCTCCTTGCAGTCCAAGAGACTCTCAAGAGTCTTCTCCAACACCACAGTTCAAAAGCATCAATTCTTTGGTGCTCAGATTTCTTTATAGTCCAACCCTCACATTCATACATGACCACTGGAAAAACCATAGCTTTAACTAGATGGACCTTTGTTGACAAAGTAATGTCTCTGCTTTTTAATATGCTGTCTAGGTTGGTCATAACTTTCCTTCCAAGGAACAAGTGTCTTTTAATTTCATGGCTGCCGTCACCATCTACAGTGATTTTGGAGCCCAAAAAAATAAAGTCTGTCACTGTTTTCACCGCTGGAGCAGTGGCTGCGTGACACAGGAGCAAGGTTGAGGAGATAACCCCCATCCAAGGGCAAGATGGTAGAAGGGGGAAAATTGTGTTTAGAATCCAACCCCATGCCCACCAGAGACGCTCAAGGGCTCAAACAAACCTTGGGCACACCAGGACCCAGAGACCTCACAGAAACTGAGACAGAACTGTGTTAGAGTATCTCCTGTGGAGGTATGGGTCAGCAGTGGACTTCCACAGGCACAGGGGCTCTGGGTCCAGCAGACCTGGGTATGACATAAGCCCTCTTGGAGGAGGTCACCATTAACCCTACCATAGAGCCGCCAGAACTTACACAGGACTGGGAAAACAGACTCTGGAGACCACAAACAGAACCTTGTGTGCACCAGGACCCAGGAGAAAGAAGCAGAGACCCCAGTAAATAACAGGGAGGAAATAGAGTCCCACCCATCAACAGAAAATTTGATTAAAGATTTACTGAGCATGAGCCCTCCCCATCAGAACAAGACCCAGTCTCCCCTTCAGTCAGTCTCACCCATCAGGAAGCTTCCATAAGCCTCTTATCCTTCTCCATCAGAGGGCAGACAGACTGAAAACCACAATCACAGAAAACTAACCATTCTGGTCACATGGACCACAGCCTTATCTAACTCAATGAAACTATGAGCAATGCCGAGTAGGGCCACCCAAGACATATGGGTCATGGTGGAGAGTTCTGGCAAAACGTGGTCCACTGGAGAAGGGAATGCCAACCACTTCAGTATTCTTACCTTTAGACCCCATGAACAGTATGAAAAGGCAAAAAGATGCACTGAAAGATGAACTCCCAGGTCGGTAGGTGCCCAGAATGCTACTGGAGATCAGTGGAGAAATGACTCCAGAAAGAATGAAGAGATGGAGCCAAAGCAAAAACAACACACAGTTGTGGATGTGACTGGTGATGGAAGTAAAGTCTGATGCTGCAAAGGGCAACATTGCATAGGAACATGGAATGTTAGGTTCATGAATCAAGGGAAACTGGAAGTGGTCAAACAGGAGATGGCAAAAGTGAACATCAACATTTTAAGAATCAGCGAAGTAAAATGGACTGGAATGGGAGAATTTAACTCAGATGACTATTATATCTACAACTGTGGGCAAGAATCCCTTAGAAGAAATGAAGTAGCCATCGTAGTCAACAAAAGAGTCCAAAATGCAGTACTTTGGTACAATCTCAAAAATGACAGAATGATCTCTGTTCGTTTCCAAGGCAAACCATTCAATACCACAGTAATCCAAGTCTATGCCTTGACCAATAATGCTGAAGAAGCTGAAGTTGAACAGTTCTATGAAGACCTACAAGACCTTCTAGAACTAACACCCAAAAAAGATGTCCTTTTCATTATACAGGACTGGAATGCAAAAGTAGGAAGTCAAGAAACATCTGGACTAACAGACAAATTTTGCCTTGGAGTACAGAATGAAGCAGGGTAAAGGCTAATAGACTTCTGCCAAGAGAACACACTGGTCATAGCAAACACCTTCTTCCAACAACACAAGAGAAGACTCTACACATGGACATCACCAGATGGTCAACACTGAAATCAGATTGATTATATTCTTTGCAGCCAAAGATGGAGAAACTCTATACAGTCAGCAAAAACAAGACCGGGAGTTGACTGTGGCTCAGATCATGAACTCCTTATTGCCAAATTCAGACCTAAATTGAAGAAAATAGGGAAAACTACTAGACCATGCAGGTATGACTTAAATCAAATCCCTTACCATTTTACAGCGGAAGTGAGAAATAGATTCAAGGGATTAGATCTGATAGACAAACTGCCTGAAGAACTATGGACAGAGGTTCGTGACATTGTAGAGGAGGCAGGGATCAAACCCCAAGAAAAAGAAATGCAAAAAAGCAAAATGGCTGTCTGAGGAGACCTTACAAATAGCTGTTAAAAGAAGAGGAGTAAAAGGCAAAGGAGAAAAGGAAAGATATACCCATTTGAATGTAGAGTCCCAAAGAATAGCATGAGAGAGAAGAACATCTTTCTCAGTGATCAATGCAAACAAACTGAGGAAAACAATAGAATGGGAAAGACTAGAGATCTTTTCAAGAAAATTAGAGATACCAGGGGAACATTTCATGCAAAGATGGGCAGAATAAAGGACAGAAATGCCATGGACCTAACAGAAGCAGAAGATATTAAGAAGAGGTGGCAACAATACACAGAAGAACTATACAAAAAAAGATCTCATGACCCAGATATCATGATGGTGTGATCACTCACCTAGAGCCAGACATCCTGGCATGAAAAGTCAAGTGGGCCTTTGGAAGCATCACTAGGAACAAAGCCAGTGGAGGTGATGGAATTCCAGACGAGCTATTTCAAATCCTAAAAGATGATGCTGTGAAAGTGCTGCACTCAGTACGCCAGCAAATTTGGAAAACTCAGCAGTGGCCACAGGACTGGAAGAGGTCAGTTTTCATTCTAATCCCAAAGAAAGGCAATGCCAAAGAATGCTCAAATGACTGTACAATTGCACTCATTTTACACACTAGCAAACTAATACTCAAACTTCTCCAAGCCAGGCTTCAACAGTACATGAACCATGAACTTTCAGATGTTCAAGCTGGATTTAGAAAGGCAGAGGAACCAGAGATCAAATTGCCAACATCCACTGGATCATAGAAAAAGCAAGAGAGTTCCAGAAAAACATCTATTTCTGCTTTATTGACTATGCCAAAACCTTTGACTGTGTAGATCACAATAAACTGTGGAAAATTCTGAAAGAGATGGGAGTACCAGACCACCTGACCTGCCTCTTGAGAAATCTGTATGCAGGTCAGGAAGCAACAGTTAGAACTGGACATGGAAAAACAGACTGGTTTCAATCAGGAAAGGAGTATGTTAAGGCTGTTAATGTCACCCTTCTTATTGAACTTATATGCAGAGTACATTATGAGATATGCTGGGCTGGATGAAGCACAAGCTGCAATCAAGATTGCCGGGAGTAATATCAATAACCTCAGATATGCAGATGACACCACTCTTATGGTAAAAAGCAAAGAAGAACTAAAGAGCCTCTTGATGAAAGTGAAAGAGCAGAGTGGAAAAAGTTGGCTTAAAGCTCAACATTCAGAAAACTAAGATCACGGCATCTGGTTCCATCACTTCATGGTAAATAGATGGAGAAACAATGGAAACAGTTAGTGTAAATTAGCAGTGAGTTTCTCATATATATGGCTTTTACTATGTTGTAAATTCCTTCTGTTCTTAATTTGTTGAAAGGATATATCATAAAGACGTTTTAAATTTGTCAAATGTTTTTTCTATATCTACTGAGACAATCTTGTCATTTTCATTCTTCATTTGGTTAATGTGGCGGGTGTTATCACACTGATTAATTTTCATATGTTGAACCATCCTTGCACTCCCATGATATCACTTTGCCATGGTGCATAATCCTTTCCATGTGCTGTTGAATTTGGTTTTGCTAGTATCTGTTGAGAATTCTTGCATCTATATTCATCACAGATACTAACTTGTAGTTTCCTTTTTCTGTGGAGTTCTTACCAATTTTGGTATCAGAGTAATGCTGGCCCCATAAAATGAGCTTGTGTTTTCACCTTTATAGTTTTTGGAACAGTTTTAGAATACTGACTTTATTTGTTTTGTTTTGTTTTTTTTTTCCCCATTTATTTTTCTTAGTTGGACTCTGTGGGAGAAGGCAAGGGTGGGATGTTTTGAGAGAACAGCATAGAATACTGACTTTAATTCCTATTTAAATGTTTGGCAGAATTCACTAGTAAAACCAATCTGTCCTGGGCTTTTCTTTGTTGTGAGGGTTTTAATTACTGGTTCACTCTCCTTACTAGGTTTTAATCTGCTCACTTTCTATTTCTTCATGATTTAATCTTGGCATGTTACATGTTTCCAGGAATGTATTTATTTCTTTTTGGTTTTTCAGTTTTTTACCATACAAATGTTCATAGTAATCTTTAAGGAACTATAAACCATAAAAATATTAATTCTGTGGTATTTGTAATGATACTATTTCTGGTTTTATTATATTAGTCTTCTCCCTATTTGTGCTAGTGAGCCTAGCTAAAGGTTTGTTAATTTCTTTCTTTTTTCAAAAAAAAAAAAAACATGCTTACGTCTAGATTTTTAAAATTGCTTTTCTATTCTTCATTTTCTTCATCTCTGCCCTAACCTTTATTATTTCCTTCCTCCCACTTAATATGGGTTTACTTTATTTTCTTCATTCCTTGATGGCTGTCAAGTTCAGTGGTTATTTGAGATCTTAAGACAGTAAAATGAATGAAAACTCCACGACTCTATCTTATTAACAACAATTTTTTTCTGACATAAAAATATAACTATAAGCACATCTGACATCTTTACAATATCAGTCTTCTTTTCATGTGGTAGTAGAACATCATCAAGATATAAGTTCACCTTACCAAACCTCAAAAAAAAAAAAAACTATATGATCATAAATGCTAGTGTGGGTACACAAAAATCACTCCTTTGGTGTGGGTCAGGGAGGGTTGAGACATCATGAAACCAAGTTTTATTATTCAGCATTATAAAATTATCTACAATGGGTGGGGACCGTATAAGAATATTATGAACAAGTGCTTGGTTTTAAATGAGTGATTTTAAGTGCTTCTTGTGCAATGGTCGAAAGGTACGATGCAGAACGGTTAATTCTGCTCTACTCACCTGACGCTGGGGAGGGACCTGCTGTCCGTGCTGCTTTCTTCCGATGCAGATCTGTAACACCGACAATGTTTATTTTTAAAAAGTGGGAGATTTTTAAAATCTTAATCAAGTGACTATTTGAATGGAGAATGTTCTTCAGAGAAATAGTGATTCACTAACTAAAATGTCTCCTTCCAGGGAAATAAAAGCAATAAAACAACAGCCATGTCAATATTAGGAGAAACGCCACCAGCCATCTTGCTATGTCGACCTAATCTTCACATTCTCATTTCGCATTTACTCTAATATTTATGGTATAAGCCCACATATTTGCAGGCAGGCCCCTTGATTCTATGGTAATCCTAACTCTCACCCAAGTTAAGCCAAAACCATAAAGTAGCAATCCAAAGTTTGTTTATTTTCTATACATTTCTATAGATTTCTTTCATCCTCTCATAAACATACTCATCTTCTCTTTATATCAATTCCAAGAAAGTAAAACTAGAGATAAATACTTATGTGGGAAAATACAGTAAATTATGAATAAGGGGCTCAATAATGATGCTTAAATTGTTGTGTAATGGATTACAGATAATATGATAATGTCATTTATTAATTTGGTGTACCCAGGAGTTTATGATAAATTGGAAAGCTATTATCTCACATTTTATACAGTTACAGAGAATAATTTTAAGAACATAAAGATTAAACCTTTTGCTCAAGATATCATAGTTATCAAGATATGCAATATTTAGACTAAATATTGCTATGTTTAAGACTAAATATAATTTTCTCCCCATTTCATGATGCTTCCTCCTGTCTAGGCTGATTAACATGAACTATACATGTAATTTCTAGTTGACAAATGACTTGCCCAATCATCAGTATAAAGAATTAGGAAAATAAATATTGTGCAGGCATATTCATAGATCTTATCTCTAGTGGAGTGAGGTACATTAATGAAGTTATTTACCACTGGTCTGAGGCTCTATATGTTAAAATTTTATTTTTAAATGCAGTGTTATTATTTATTCTCATGAAGAGAATTCTCTCATGTACAATATGACCATATAGACAGGAGTCTGTGGATTAAGAGCTTGCCTGGTGGCTCAGATGGTGAAGAATCCACCTGCAATGCAGAAGAGATGGGTAAGGAAGACACCCTGGAGAAGGAAATGACAACCCACTCCAGTATTCTTGCCTGGAGAATTCCATGGACAGAGGAGCCTATGGGGTACAGTCCATGGGGTCGCAAAGAGTCGGAAACAACTGAGCAGAAACTATCATAATGGATTAAGAGGCTGAATAAATCTCCACCAGACAATTGGCACCCATCCTCCTCAAGTAATACTGCTGGTAAAATGTAGTAAAACCAGAAAAAAGATGAAGGACACCAAGCCAGTTTGAAATGTATCTGTGTTTCTCTCCTCATATCGCTTTACCTATAGTCTTAGTATATTCTAGATGAACCATGAATAAATACTTTTTTCTTGACTTATTTATTTGATAAGAATAAACCATATATACCTTTCACTTTCAAGTTCTCCTTTGTAGCACAGCTCTCTTATTTTATCCTGCTTTATTATAAGAGCGGCAGCAATGATGAACACAGGTATAGAAATGTAGAAAACTAGTTGAAGTCTGCGTTTTGGATGACCAAGAGATCTTTCCTTCAAAAAACTTTTACCTTGAATGGAAAATATCATTTCAAACTATGTCAGAGATTTTATTAACCAAATAAAATGGTGCAAAGCTACTATTACCAACCATATTCCCAAACAATAAACAATTTATTCATATAGACTGTGAATACAATAAAATCCAAAAACCTAAACTAATATATTCAATGAGCTTTACTGATGGTTCTGTGTTTTCAAACTTCTACCATATGGTGATTTCCTTGATTGAAGGCGTTGCGCTTTCATGGACCACATATTTAACACCTGCAAGTATTTCTTCAATTCTGTTCTGGTACAGGGTTTCTGAGGTTCAAACATATATATCGCAAAGAGTATTGGGATTTTACCTGTATGTGAGAATTGAATCTGGGGTGTGTGGCATTTGGGCTTCTTTGGTGGCTCAGACGGTAAAGAATTTGCCTGCAGTGCAAGAGACCCGGGTTCAATCCTAGGTCGGGAAGATCCGCTGGAGAAGGGAGTGACTACCAACTCCAGTATTCTTGCCTAGAGAATTTCATGGCCAGAGAAGCCTGGGGAGCTACACTCCATGGGCTCACAAAGAGTTGGACACAACTGAGCACCTAAAACTTTCACACTTTATGTGGCATTTAATTTTTCTTATATGACTAGAATTTTTTCTAAAAATTAAAAAGTAATACTCTAAATAACTTATTTAACTAAGTTCTTTAATCAAATACATCAAATATGTGGCAATAGGAAATTGTTAAAAACAACTCTAGATTTTATAGAATGCATGCTAAATCTGCCTGACCCACTTCTGATTGACAAGTGCTAATATTTACATTTTCCTCATCTGTTCTTATAGATTCTCAGCTGACATCTGTATTCACCTTCCCGGAGTCCTAATGTATTGAGTCCTGCTTTCTTCATAATTTGTTGGCTTGCTTCCTTTTATTTGATATGAACTCTTCGGCAATGTGGGAGTTCTGGGTTCAATCCCTGGGGTGGGAAGATCCCCTGGAGAAGGGAACGGCTACCCATTCCAGAATTCTGGCCTGGAGAATTCCATGAGCTAGGGTCCATGGGGTCACAAAGAGTTAGACACGACTAAGTGACCTTCTCTTCACTTCACTTCCTGCTCTATCACTTCTTAGCCACATGGAGGAGCTGACAGTCAGAAGAGCAACTCGCCAGCTACAGTGTGGATGATCGCTGAGGCTCAAAATTCCTCTTACACTGTTGGTGGGAATGCAAACTAGTACAGCCACTATGGAGAACAGTGTGGAGACTTCTTTTAAAAGTGGAAATAGAACTGCCATATGACCCAGCAATCCCACTTCTGGGCATACACACTGAGGAAACCAGATCTGAAAGAGATACATGCACCCCAATGTTCATCACAGCACTGTTTATAATAGCCAAGACATGGAAGCAACCTAGATGCCCATCAGCAGACGAATGGATAAGGAAGCTGTGGTACATATACACCATGGAATATTACTCAGCCATTAAAAAGAATTCATTTGAACCAGTCCTAATGAGATGGATGAAGCTGGAGCCCATTATACAGAGTGAAGTAAGCCAGAAAGATAAAGAACATTACAGCATACTAACACATATATGTGGAATTTAGAAAGATGGTAACAATAACCCTATATGCAAAACAGAAAAAGAGACACAGATATACAGAACACACTTTTGGACTCTGTGGGAGAAGGCGAGGGTGGGATGTTTCAAGAGAACAGCATTGAAACATGTATATTATCTATAGTGAAGCAGATCACCAGCCCAGGTTGGATGCATGAGACAAGTGCTCGGGCCTGGTGCACTGGGAAGACTCAGAGGGACTGGGTAGAGAGGGAGGTGGGAGGGGGGATCGGGATGGGGAATACATGTAAATCCATGGCTGATTCATGTCAATGTATGACAAAACCCACTACAATATTGTAAAGTAATTAGCCTCTAACTAATAAAAATAAATGAAAAAAAAAAAAAGAAGAAGTAGTAGTAGTCAGTGAAAAATGCAAAAAAGAAAAAAAAAATTCTTCTCTTAGGGTAGCCCCAATTCTTCTCCTTTTTTCCCACGGTTTTTAAAGAGAGTTCAAGGTAGGAGCAACATTTTCTTTTTCAGTCAGGTCTGTGCATGTGCCTGGGGTTCCCGGTATCTTCAAGATAAAGATTACAAGATATTTGTAACTAGACAAATGAATCAGATGAAGAGATCAGCATCTCTAGTTATATTCGGCAGCTTGATTCTCAACCTCATGTATAGCCTTCTAGGTAATCATGGAGATCACGTGGCTATTTTGAAAATGAATGTAAGATATGAAAGTAGCCTTGAAACTCTTAAGCAGGATTTCCCCAGACCAGAAAAAAAAAATAAAAAGGTCTTTCTTTCCCTTTTACTGTCTAGTTTTAATGAGCACTGTGTACTGATACCTGCCAACAAAGACTATTTTCTATAAATTCTTCTTTCAGTTTGGGATCTTCATTTAATTAATTACTCTAAGTTTCCAGTTCCCATGAGTTAAACTAGTCCCCAACAACATGCCTCAAGGATTCTACCTCCTTTCAAAGATGCCTCAGGACACCCAGTCATATAACTATTCAGTTCAGTTCAGTTCAGTCGCTCAGTCATGTGTGATTCTGCGACCCCCTGCAGCACGCCAGGCCTCCCTGTCCATCACCAACTCCTGAAGTTTACTCAAACTCATGTCCATCAAATTGGTGATGCCATCCAACCATCTCATCCTCTGTCGTCCCTTCTCCTCCTGCCTTCAATCTTTCCCAGCATCAGGGTCTTTTCAAATGAGTCAGCTCTTCACATCAGGTGGCCAAAGTAGTGGAGTTTCAGCTTCAACATCAGTCCTTCCAGTGAACACCCAGGACTGATCTCCTTTAGGATGGACTGGTTGGATCTCCTTGCAGTCCAAGGGACTCTCAAGAGTCTTCTCCAACACCACAGTTCAAAAGCATCAATTCTTCGGTGCTCAGCTTTCTTCACAGTCCAACTCTCACATCCATACATGACCACTGGGAAAATCATAGCCTTGACTAGATGGACCTTTGTTGACAAAGTAATGTCTCTGCTTTTCAATATGCTGTCTAGGTTGAATATAACTCTTCTTCCAAGAAGTAATCGTCTTTTAATTTCATGGCTGCAGTCACCATCTGCAGTGACTTTGGAGCGCAAAAAAATAAATTCTGACACTGCTTCCACTGTTTCTCCATCTGTTTGCCATGAAGTGATGGAAACAGATGCTATGATCTTAGTTTTCTGAATGTTGAGCTTTAAGCCAACTTTTTCACTCTCCTCTTTCACTTTCATCAAGAGGCTTTGTAGTTCTTCTTCACTTTCTGCCATAAGGGTGGCATCATCGGCATATCTGAGGTTATTGATATTTCTCCCAGCAATGTTGATTCCATCTTGTGCTTCATCCAGCCCAGCATTTCTCATGATGTACTCTGCATATAAGTTAAATAAGCAGGGTGACAATATACAGCCTTGATGTACTCCTTTTCCTATTTGGAACCAGTCTGTTCATGTCCAGTTCTAACTGTTGCTTCCTGACCTGCATATAGGTTTCTCAAGAGGTAGGTCATGTGGTCTGGTATTCCCATCTCTTTCAGAATTTTCCACAGTTTATTGTGATCCACACAGTCGAAGGCTTTGGCATAGTCAATAAAGCAGAAATAGATGTTTTTCTGGAACTCTCTTGCTTTTTTGATGATCCAGAGATATTGGCAATTTGATCTCTGGTTCCTCTGCCTTTTCTAAAACCAGCTTGAACATCTGGAAGTTCTTGGTTCACGTATTGCTGAAGCCTGGCTTGGAGAATTTTGAACATTACTTTACTAGCGTGTGAGATGAGTGCAATTGTGCGGTAGTTTGAGCATTCTTTGGCATTGGCTTTCTTAGGGATTGGAATGAAAACTGACCTTTCCCAGTCCTGTGGCCACTGCTGAGTTTTCCAAATTTGCTGGCATATTGAGTGCAGCACTTTCACAGCATCATCTTTCAGAATTTGAAATAGCTCAACTGGAATTCCATCACCTCCACTAGCTTTGTTCGTAGTGATGCTTTCTAAGGCCCACTTGACTTCACATTCCAGGGTGTCTGGCTCTAGGTCCTCCCTTATTTTCCCCAAATATCTCAGTCTTTATGACTCAAGGGTTTAATTGTCATATCAAATGCCCCAAAACACAGATGTGACCCTAGCAGACCTCATGAGTAAATATCAGGTATATAGGAGCCAGGATCCAGCAGCAGCAACTCCCGAAACTTTCCCCCCTCCTCCTCCAACTCCACACTACATTCAGATGGATGATGGAAAAACAAGATGAGAAGTTCTGTGTAGACACAAGATTGATCATAAATAGTAATTTCACTTTTGCACTGTTAACTACACAGTTACATGATTCCCTAGTTTCTGCAGCCAGCTATTCTACCATCAGTAAATTCCAGGTTTACTTAGAATAATCTATGTATACTAAAGAGTGTGTGTGCTCTGTCCCTCTCATGTCCAACTCTTTTGCAAGCCTGCTGGGCTCTCCTGTCCATGGAATTCTCCAAGCAAGAATACTGGAGTGGATTGCCATGCCCTCCTCCAGAGGATCTTCCCATCCCAGGGATCAAATCCACTTCACTGGGCCACAATGAGCTCAGATCTTGCTCAAGTAATATTCTAGGTGTTTCTGTGGGGTGTTTTCAAATGAAGTTAATATTTAAATCAGTGTGTGTATGTGTGTGTTCGTTGCTCAGTTGTGTCTGATTCTTTGTGACCTCATGGACTGTAGCCCACCAGGCTCCTCTATCCATGGGATTTCTCAAGCAAGAATATTAGAGTGAGCTCCCATTCCCTTCTCTAGGGGATCTTCCTTACCCAGGGATCGAACCCAGGTCTCCTGCAATGCAGACAGATTCTTTATCATCTGAGCTACCCAGGAAGTCCAACATTTATATTAGTAGACTGAGTAAGGCAGTAGCTTTCTTTAATGCAGGTGGACCTCAATCCTGGAGATCTTAGTTAAACAAAAACACTGACCCTCCAGTGAAGATTCTTCCTGCTTGATAATCATTAGAGTAAAATGTGAGCAGAGGAGACAAAGTGAAGAAGTTAGTGCTAACCAGAGAGGTGCCAGAATTTAAAGATTTAGAGAATTCTCAGTCTATGAATTTTGCAAAAAAAAAAGGGGGGGGGGAGTGGAACATGTTCCCAAAATGTGGGTAGAAAAGTCATCTGATAAATATACTGTGCATGTGAACCATCTTAGGAGAAGGCAGGAATAAGGATGAGATGATCTCAGCAGAAACACTGCCAGGTCAGACCAAAGGGAACAGCATAGGGCCATAGAAACGACTGGCTGCCAACATGCTTTATCCTTCAAGAAAAGAGAAGAATGCAGATGGTGACTCAGAGATCATCAAGGCTTCCTCTCCCATCACGGGGCCAGGAGCTATCTCTTCCTCAGTTTTGACCAGCCAAGCTCCGTTACCCAGTGGCTCAGGGGCAGTTTACTCCAAAGAGCTATATGGATGGAGCCTCTGTCCAGAGCTGAAGAGGGAAGGTAGCAGCTACTGCAGCTGGGTTATGCTCCCAGCCCAAAGGCTCTGGAGGACAGAACATCAAAACTAAGAGGGTTATTCTCCAACCTTAACATCAAATGTAATTTGCCTTGCTAAGTTTTATTTGTATTTCATGAGACCTGTCACCATTTTCTCCTTTCCAATTTCTCCCTTTAGGAACAAGAATGTCTATTGTATGCCTGTCTATCCACAGCTGTTTGTTTGTTTGTTTTTTTCTTGATGGTCCAACTTTCACACCTGTACATGACTATTGGAAAAATCATAGCTTTGACTTGATGGACTTCTGTCAGCAAAGCGATGTCTCTGCTTTGTAATACACTGTCTAGGTTTGTCATAGCTTTCCTCCCAAGGAAAAAACGTCTTTTAATCTCATGACTGCAGTTACCATCTGCAGTGATTCTGGAGCCAAGAAAATAAAATCTGTTACTGGTAACACTTTTTTCCCTTTTATTTGCCATGAAGTGATTGGACTGAATGCCATGATCTTAGTTTTTTGAATGTTGAGTTTCAAGCCAGCATTGTCACTCTCCTCCTTCACCCTCATCAAGAGGCTCTTTAGTTTCTCTTCACTTTCTGTGATCAGACTGGTATCATCTGCATATCTGAGGTGGTTGATATTTCTCTTGGCAATCTTGATTCCAGCTAGTGATTCCTTCCATCCAGGATTTCGCATGATATACTCTGCATAGAAGTTAAATAAGCAGGGTGATAATATACAGCCTTGTTGTCTGCCTTTCACAGTTTTGAACCAATCTGTTGTTCCAAGTCTGGTTCAAACTGTTTTTTCTTGACACATATGCAGGTTTCTCAGGAGGTAGGCTAAGTTAGTTTAGTACTTCCATCTCTTTAAGAATTTTCCACAGTTTGTTGTGATCCACACAGTCAAAGGCTTTAGTGTAGTCAGTGAAGCAGAAGTAGATGTAGTCCTGGAACTCTGCTGCTTTCTCCATGATTCAACGAATGTTGACAATTTGATCTCTGGTTCTTCTGCCTCTTAGAAACCCAGCTTGCACATCTGGAATTTTCTCAGTTCACATATGGCTGAATCCTAGCTTGAAGAATTTTGAGCATAACCTTACTACTTACTACCACTTGAAATGAGCATGATGGTATGATAGTTTAAGCTCTTATGAGGTCATTGCTTTTTCACTGGGACCTGTTGTGCACAAGAACCTGTGTGTGCCCTCTAGAGTGGAGGTTCTGTTTTCCCCAGTCCTATGGAATTACTGCAATCAAATCCCACGGGCCTTTAAAGCCAGATGCTCAGGGAATTCCTACCGATGACAGACCCATAAGCTGGGGACCCCCATGTAGGTGCTCATGACTTTCACTTCTGTGTATAAGTTCTGTGATATAATTATTTTCCAGGTTGTGGGTCACCCACCCAGTGGGTATGGGATTTGATTTTATCGCTATTGCACCACTCCTACTGTCTCATTGTGGCTTTTGTTTTGTGCTTGGATGTAGGCTATCTATTTGTATGTTCCAAAATTTGTTTTCAATGGCTGTTCAGCAGTTAGTTGTGATTTTGGTGTTTTTGCAAGAGCTTCTGTCTTTCGACCAAGTCATTTTGTCTCTGCCTCCTTTTTCTTTTTCCTTTGTACTTAATCTTATTTCACTTGCTCATAGAGTGCTGAGGGCAGAGGTCTTGCACCCTACACTTCAGACCTAATGTGAAATTGCTTTGCTGACATCTCTGCTGAGTACGCAGAAGCATTGAATAATACAGCATTGCTTATTTAAAGGATGCTAACAGAGCATACCTTAAAAGTTCCCCATACAAGGAAAAAAAACTATAATAAATATGCTGACAGGTGTTAGCTAGACCTACTGTAGTGATGACCTACACCATTTTACAATGTATAAAATATCAAATCATTATGTTGTACCCCCTGACTACTTATACCTTAATAAAAAATATTTTGAATTGGGTATGGTAGAGAAGGAGCTGAAAAAACACACATGGAGATGAAATCTCAAATGTCTGGGTTGAGACAAGCAAGTATCTAAATCAATTACACATTTTTGTTTCCTAAATTTAAAAAAAAAAAAAATTGTTCCCTAAAGATGGCAGTGTTCAGATAAAAATAACTACTGCTGAAGTAGTTCTGGGCACACTACAAGAACAAACATGTTTTATCTATTCATTCAGTTTCTTGATTGCTCTACAAAACAATCAAGTTACATTTCCAGATTCATAGATTGTAACTAAAATGACTAGTGGGAGGAAAAAGTTGAAGTTTTGATAACATCTGTTGATCCCTTACAGTGAAGCAATGACTCTGTCACATTTAGAAAGTAAACGTGGTAGCACACATTACCCCAGCTCTTAGGTAATTTAGTTTCCAGAAGAGAATTTCAAATAAGCTTCTGAGTTTCTATGAAAATTTTAATAAAACCATATAAAATGAGATTTTTGCTATCCTGATCAAACACAAAGTAGTCTTTGCTCATCTATATGCATATTTAGCAGACAAGGCAAATGTAAATCTTTGCAAGTTCCATTCAGTCTATTAATTTCTTACTGAAGAAAAAGATCTCATTTGCCAAATGTCCTGTCCACCTGTTACACAACACTGAAAGGGGTGTGATTTGTTTTTCTATGATATAAAGGTTTTCAAAATGAAAATTTCAGTCACTTTTAGTTTCCTCAAAATGTGCAGAAGCATGTAACAAGAATTTTTTTTTTTTTTTAACTTCACACCGTGGAAAGACATTGCTTCCTTAAACAAGTGTACAAGATGGTTGTACTCTTTGCTGGCCATAGAAGATATGTTGAAATATTTGCAGTGTAGTGTGTGTGTGTTCAATCATGGCTGACTCTTTGCAACCCCATAGCCCACCAGGCTCCTCTGACCATGGAATTCCTCAGGCAAGAATATTGAAGTGGGTCGCCATTTCCTCCTCAGGGTATCTTCTTGACCCTGGGGTCAAATCAGGGTCCCCTGCATTGGCAAGCAGATTCTTTTACCACCAAACCACCTGGGAAGCCCAAGCTAAAATATTTACCTGATGTAAAATCTTATTTTTAAAAGGCTGGACAAGAAGAAAATACTTCTCTAATGTTGAAATTCATGGCAGATGAGAATAGAGAAAATGGAATTTTCCACATTGTGGAAAATTTCCACAATGAAATGGAAATTTATACGCTGCTTTTCCAAAGCAATCTGATGATCTGTGAAGAGGCCTTCAGAATTCCAGAAGAGGATGTACTGACTACACCTTGGTAGTTTTATGATTTGCATAGCTTGTGACAACAATTCATACACTGAAAAAACGACTCATACTTTTGGAAATAAAGACTGCTTCGGAACTCAAAAAATGTAACCAGCAATGGGTGAGCAAGTTAGGAAGGACTTCCTCAGTTCCTTTATTAAAATGGTAATTTATATGGAATTCAAATTAGATTTCACCAACCAAGATTACTTCTATGCTTTAAGCCACGTTCCCTGAAAAAGAAATATTTAACATCCAGTGTGCTTTGGAGTGCATAAAAATGATGGGCATTTGAGACATGGATAATCTATGCAATGAATTTAAACATTTTTGGAGAGCTGCAAAATATTAATAGTTTTTCCAAGCCTGAAAACCTGCTTTATCTAGTAAAGAGAACCCTTAGTATCCTATGGTCAACTGCTTTTGTCAAGATACTTAGCATAAACTATATGATTATCTCAATAGATGCAGAGAAAGCCTTTGACAAAATTCAACACTCATTTATGATTAAAACTCTCCAAAAAGCAGGAATAGAAGGAACATACCTCAACATAATAAAAGCTATATATGACAAACCCACAGCAAGCATCACCCTCAATGGTGAAAAATTGAAGGCATTTCCCCTGAAATCAGGAACAAGACAAGGGTGCCCACTCTCACCACTACTATTCAACATAGTGTTGGAAGTTCTGGCCACAGCAATCAGAGCAGAAAAAGAAGTAAAAGGAATCCAGATAGGAAAAGAAGTGAAACTCACTGTTTGCAGATGACATGATCCTCTACATAGAAAACCCTAAAAAAAAAAAAAAAAATTACTAGAGCTAATCAACGATATAGTAAAGTGCAGAGGATTTATAAAATTAACAACAGGAATCCTTGCCATTGCCTATATACTAACAATGAAAAAAACAGAAAGAGAAATTAGAAACAATACCATTCACCATTTGCAACAAAAGAATAATACTTAGGAGTATATATCTACTTAAAGAAGAAACAAAGGACCTATACATAGAAAACTATAACACTGAATGAAGAGAAATCAAAGAGGACACTAAAACAGATGGAGAAAGCTATCACCGATGTTCAGGATCTGGAAGAATCGCATATTGTCTAAAATGTTGCTATTCTACCCAAACGCATCTTATCAGATTCAACCGCAGATTCCCTCATTCATAGCTAACCAACGGTATTTTTCACAGAACTAAGACCAACGAATTTTCACAATTGTATGGAAATACGAAAAACCTCTGTATACCAAAATAATCTCTGGAGAAAGAAGAATGGAACTGGGAGAATCAACCTCGCACTGACTTCAGAACTCTTACTACAAGCCACAGTCATCAGACAGTTGGTACTGGCACAAAGACAGAATATAGATCATGAACAGAATAGAAAGCCCAGAAGATAAATCCACGAACCTAGTGGAACCGTTATCTTTGACAAAGGGGCAAGGATATTACCAATGGGAAAAGACAACCTCTTTAAACAGTGTGCGGGAAAATGGTCAACCCCACTTGTAAAAGAATGAAACTAGAAAGCCTTTCTCACCATACACAAAAATAAACTCAAAATGGATAAGATGCTAAATGCTAAGACCAGAAACTATAAAACTGCCTAGAGCGAGACATAGGCAAAACACTCTCCGACATAAATCACAGCAAGATCCTCTATGACCCCCCTCCCAGAATATTGGAAATAAAAGCAAAAATAAACAAATGGGACCTAATGAAACTTAAAAGCTTTTGCACTACAAAGGAAACTATAAGCAAGGTGAAAAGAAAGCCTCCAATTGGGAGAAAATAATAGCAATGTAAGCACAGACAAAGGATTAATCCTCAAACATATACAAGCACTCCTGCAGCTCAATTCCAGAAAAATAATGACCAATTCAAAAAGTGGGCCAAAGAACAAACAGATGAGACATTTCTCCAAAGAAGACATACAGATGGCTAACAAACACATGAAAAGATGCTCAACATCACTCATTATTTAGAGACAATGCAAAATCAAACCACAATGAGGTACCATTACTCGCCAGTCAGGATGGCTGCTATCCAAAAGTCTACAAGCAATAAATGCTGGAGAGGTGTGGAGAAAAGGGAACCCTCTTACACTGTTGGTGGGAATGCAAACTAGTACAGCCACTATGGAAAACAGTGTGAAGATTCCTTAAAAAACTGTAAATAGATCTGCCATATGACCCAGCAATCCCACTTTTGGGCATACACACTGAGGAAACCAGATCTGAAAGAGACACGTGCACCCCAATGTTCATTGCAGCACTGTTTATAATAGCCAGGACATGGAAGCAACCTAGATGCCCATCAGCAGATGAATGAATAAGGAAGCTGTGGTACATATACACCATGGAATATTACTCAGCCATTAAAAAGGAATTCATTTGACCAGTCCCTAAGAGAGGATGAAACTGGACCCAGTAACAGAGTGAAAGTAGCCAGAAAGTAAGAAGCTACCAGCAGTACTAACAATATATATGGAATTTTAGAAAGGTGATAACTCGATAACCCTATAATGCCAAACAGAAAAAGAGACACAGAAGTACAGAACAGACTTTTGAACTCTGTGGGAGAAGGTGAGGGGATGTTTCGAAAGAACAACATGTATATTATCTACAGTGAGACAGATCACCAGCCCAGGTGGATGCATGAGACAAGTGCTCGGGCCTGGTGCACTGGGAAGACCCAGAGGAATCGGGTGGAGAGGGAGGTGGGAGGGGGGATCGGGATTGGGAATACATGTAAATCCATGGCTGATTCATATCAATGTATGACAAAACCCACTGGAAACAAAAAAAAAAAAGGAAGAAAAAAAAAGAAATAAATAAATCCCAGATAGACGGTGAAAAAAAAAAAAAAAGAGTACTATCACCAATAAAAAAAAAAAAAAAGAAAAACAGAAAGAGAAATTAAGGAAACAATACCATTCACCATTGCAACAAAAAGAATAAAATACTTAGGAGTATTTCTACCTAAAGAAACAAAAGACCTATACATAGAAAACTATAAAACACTGATGAAAGAAATCAAAGAGGACACAAACAGATGGAGAAACATACCGTGTTCATGGATTGGAAGAATCAATATTGTCAAAATGGCTATTCTACTCAAAGCAATCTATAGATTCAATGCAATCCCTATCAAGCTACCAACGGTATTTTTCACAGAACTAGACCAAAGAATTTCACAATTTGTATGGAAATACAAAAAACCTCGAATAGCCAAAGTAATCTTGAGAAAGAAGAATGGAACTGGAGGAATCAACCTGCCTGACTTCAGACTCTACTACAAAGCCACAGTCATCAAGACAGTATGGTACTGGCACAAAGACAGAAATATAAATCAATGGAACAGAATAGAAAGCCCAGAGATAAATCCACGAACCTATGGACACCTTATCTTTGACAAAGGAGGCAAGTATATACAATGGAAAAAAGACAACCTCTTTAACAAGTGGTGCTGGGAAAACTGGTCAACCACTTGTAAAAGAATGAAACTAGAACACTTTCTAGCACCATACACAAAAATAAACTCAAAATGGATTAAAGATCTAAATGTAAGACCAGAAACTATAAAACTCCTAGAGGAGAACATAGGCAAAACACTCTCCGACATAAATCACAGCAAGATCCTCTATGACCCACGTCCCAGAATATTGGAAATAAAAGCAAAACTAAACAAATGGGACCTAATGAAACTTAAAAGCTTTTGCACTACAAAGGAAACTATAAGTAAGGTGAAAAGACAGCCCTCAGATTGGGAGAAAATAATAGCAAATGAAGAAACAGACAAAGGATTAATCTCAAAAATATACAAGCAACTCCTGCAGCTCAATTCCAGAAAAATAAATGACCCAATCAAAAAATGGGCCAAAGAACTAAACAGACATTTCTCCAAAGAAGACATACAGATGGCTAACAAACACATGAAAAGATGCTCAACATCACTCATTATCAGAGAAATGCAAATCAAAACCACAATGAGGTACCACTACACGCCAGTCAGGATGGCTGCTATCCAAAAGTCTACAAGCAATAAATGCTGGAGAGGGTGTGGAGAAAAGGGAACCCTCTTACACTGTTGGTGGGAATGCAAACTAGTACAGCCGCTATGGAAAACAGTGTGGAGATTTATTAAAAAACTGGAAATAGAACTGCCATATGACCCAGCAATCCCACTTCTGGGCATACACACTGAGGAAACCAGATCTGAAAGAGACACGTGCACCCCAATGTTCATCGCAGCACTGTTTATAATAGCCAGGACATGGAAGCAACCTAGATGCCCATCAGCAGATGAATGGATAAGGAAGCTGTGGTACATATACACCATGGAATAGTACTCAGCCATTAAAAAGAATTCATTTGAATCAGTTCTAATGAGATGGATGAAACTGGAGCCCATTATACAGAGTGAAGTAAGCCAGAAAGATAAAGAACATTACAGCATACTAACACATATATATGGAATTTAGAAAGATGGTAACGATAACCCTATATGCAAAACAGAAAAAGAGACACAGAATACAGAACAGACTTTTGAACTCTGTGGGAGAAGGTGAGGGTGGGATGTTTCAAAAGAACAACATGTATACTATCTATGGTGAAACAGATCACCAGCCCAGGTGGGATGCATGAGACAAGTGCTCGGGCCTGGTGCACTGGGAAGACCCAGAGGAATCGGGTGGAGAGGGAGGTGGGAGGGGGGATCGGGATGGGGAATACGTGTAAATCTATGGCTGATTCATATCAATGTATGACAAAACCCACTGAAATGTTGTGAAGTAATTAGCCTCCAACTAATAAAAAAATTTTTTAAAAAAAGATACTTAGCATAATGCCATTACAATGAACTGATACCACAATTCAGTAAATGTGGGCTTGTTAAAGCATCAGGTCAAAATGAATTTTACATTTGATTCTATTCCACGTTGCTACCACTTAAAAGCAGGATATCTTAAAGGCTGCAGTTCAGAAAAATATAACTGGAGAATGAAACAAAAAATATGTCTGACTGTATTATGGCACTGAAAGAAGCAAGTCAATGTTATTTTCATTAAATACGAGGGTATCTTTAATTATTCCTGTTATATTTTTATTCTTTCTCTTATATCTTCCCTGTTATATCTTTATTCTTTCTTTCTAAAAATCTTACATTTATGTATTTTAAGAAAAAAGAAGATAGCCATGCAAAACTTAAATATCTAGTACAGGGTTTTTAAAAAGAGGTAAAGTAGATTGCTTTATTAGAGAATACATTATAGTCTCATTAGAAAGTATAGTTTTTGTTCATATATTATTACTTTTAATTGGTTTTTCTATAAACTACTATTGATAAGCACTGTTAATTAGTTCTATTGCTGTTTCACTTAAATAATAACAATTTATGTAACAACCTGGAGAAGGAAATGGCAACCCACTCCGGTACTCTAGCCTGGAAAATCCCATGGATGGAGAAGCCTGGTAGGCTACAGTCCATGGGGTCACAAAGAGTCAGACATGACTGAGCGACTTCACTTCACTTACACAACAAAAGTACAGAACACAGAATAATATAAAATTTAAAATAAATACCTATTTTTTTCTACATATTTATGTGAAAATAATAATATATATAGTTATTTCTTACATGTTAAATGATTATATTTCCTTTTTTTGGTCTACACACAGTCTGATATATCTGTATTTTAATTGTCTAAAAAGTTACTCCCCTACGTATGCCTTCCCTTGGTATTCAAGCTGCATATAAGCCTTCCCAGGAGTTCATCATTTCTTTGACCCAAAAGGAAAAGGTGTAAAGTTGAACAGACATCCTTTTCTGAAATCAGGAATATCCTCCAGTTGTTCTCAGTCTCATCCAGACCTACTTGACCTCAAAACAATACTCAAGAACCCTAGGGATGGGGATATTCTCAAGGTAAAATTTTAAACTTTAGGTTGGAGCCCCTACAATGCAAGAGAAAGGAGTGGCCTGAAAGATGACAATGATAACTAACACCATTTTAAACCAAGCATATGTGAGACAATCCAAAGTGAACAATCTAAATTAACTGATCAAATTAGGTACACTGTAATTTCTACTTTTCAAATTTCCTACCACTAGGTACAATTTTTGTTAGTAAACAATATCAACATTGATACAGAAGGAGTACAAACTTAAACTGTCTTAGTTTTTTAAAATCTTATGAGTAAAATAAAACCATATTTGTTGACATTAGTTGCTTTGCAATGTGGCCTGGAACCTAAACTTTATTTTCTTACATATTGCCTTAGATTAACAAAAGTTTTAAAGACACTAACCAGTTTTGTGCGTGTGTCCATCATTGACACTTCCAAATTCTCCTGGAAGTGGCTTGCAGTTAGGAGGTGCAAACCCTGGCAAACAATGGCAACGGTTAAAATTGTTGCATATCTAGAATAATTAGAAAATAGAACAATTTTTATGTACAAAGTTGGTTTTCCATAGAGACCAATGAATATTCTATACTTATTAAACAGATAATTTATTCCAGAGAATTTATCTTAAGTGTATAAATTCAACAAATTGTCACAAATTTTCCCTTGAAATTTCCTATACTGTAGAAAGTACATCTGGCTTCTGTTGCCAAGTCATTTTGAAAAATTCTTTCAACTTTCCCCACAATCAGACCAAGATGTTATCAATAAACAGTAACATGTCACTAATTATCATTTACTTCCTAACTTCACAGAAAAGTCAGGGCACTAAATTAATGAACAAGACACTTCTAATGACCTTATTTACCAGTTCCTGCCTTTTCTCTGTAAAAATAATATCATTTTGGCTAAATGGTACACACGGTACCTATAGCATATCCACCCCACATATTTACCAATCATTTTATATTTCCAGAATCATCTTAAATGTTTCTAAATCTTCTCGAATAAACAGTTTGGCAAGAGTTCTCAAGAAAGTAAGATTGAGACTGTACATTATAGACTGTTAAATCACACCAAGCAGAATGAAAATGATTAAAAAAAAAAAAATTACTCGAAAGATTTCTTTAAATCTCCAAACTGCTGACTGAATTGTTCAAAGCATGTTACCTAAAATGAAAACTGAAATTACTTACTCCTTTTGACGCACAATGTATACCATTATCACATGCGGTTTTATCCATGCGGTATTTAAGCTCTACACAGGAAAAGTTCACACAATACTAAAACAAAGCAAAGAGATTGAAAAACAAATTCAGCCAAACCATCAAATTAGACTGTGCATACAGATAATACATGAGAAAAAATTCAAGGATTCATATTACCAAGAATTGGCATAAAAATTCAAAACATAAAGTTATAATTGTGACAGCATTGAAATAAATGTGAAATAAGCTATGTGCCTTCATACTGTAAAAATATAGTCATGTAAGAAGTTGAAAGTTTTATTTTCTTGCCATCTAGCACCAGAAGTCCTCTTAGAAACAAAAATATCCAGAAAAATAATTTGGTTAGTCTTTTGAGTTCAATCATTATGTGAGGAGCATTTAAAAAATACCCAGGACTGGGCTGTATCTGACACCATTATGTCAAAATCTCTGCAGGCAGGGTTTAGACGATTACCATGAGCAGTAAGAGCCGAGAAATTTCCCATGGGAGGTTGAAATAATAAAATCATGTGTATGAGGAGCAAACGAGGCATGTTACTATTCCATGTGGGGGAAAAAATGAGGAGAAAAGCAAGGATAACAGGAAATTATATGCGGTAATAGAATGATGAGAGACTCTCATGAGAGAGATGGCTAAATGACCTTCTAAGAAAAGGAATGTTTAATGAGTAAGTTTCAGTTCAGTTCAGTTCAGTTCAGTCACTCAGTCGTGTCCGACTCTTTGTGATCCCATGAACTTCAGCGCGCCAGGCCTCCCTATCCAACATCAGCTCCTGGAGTTCACCCAAACCCATGTCCATCGAGTCGATGATGTCATCCAACCATCTCATCCTCTGTCGTTCCCTTCTCCTCCTGCCCTCAATCTTTCCCAGCATCAGGGTCTTTTCAAATGAGTCAGCTCTTCACATCAGGTGGCCAAAGTATTGGAGTTTCAGCTTCAACATCAGTCCTTTCAATGAACACCCAGGGCTAATATCCTTTAGGATGGACTGGTTGGAGCTCCTTGAAGTCCAAGGGACTCTCAGGAGTCTTCTCCAACACCACAGTTCAAAAGTATCAACTCTTCAGCACTCAGCTTTTTTTATAGTCCAACTCTTACATCCATACATGACTACTGGAAAAACCATAGGCTTGACTAGATGGACCTTTGTTGGCAATGTAATGTCTCTGCTTTTTAATATGCTGTCTAGGTTAGTCATAACTTTCCTTCCAAGGAGTAAGCGGCTTTTAATTTCATGGCTGCAGTCACCATCTGCAGTGATTTTGGAGACCAGAAAAATAAAGTCAGCCACTGTTTCCCCATCTATTTGCCATGAAGTGATGGGACTGGAGGCCATGATCTTAATTCTCTGAATGTTGAGCTTTAAGCCAAATTTTTCACTCTCCTCTTTCATTTTCATCAAGAGGCTTTTTAATTCTTCTTCACTTTCTGCCATAAGGGTGGCATCATCTGCATATCTGAGGTTACTGACATTTCTCCTGGCAATCTTGATTCCAGTTTGTGCTTCATCCAGCCCAGCATTTCTCATGATGTACTCTGCATATAAGTTAAACAAGCAGGGTGACAATATACAGACTTGACGTACTCCTTTTCCTATTTGGAACCAGTCTGTTATTCCGTGTCCAGTTCTAACTGATGCTTCCTGACCTGGATACAAATTTCTCGAGAGGCAGGTTAGGTGGTCTGGTATTCCCATCTCTTTCAGAATTTTCCACAGTTTACTGTGATCTACATGGTTAATGGCTTTGGCAAAGTCAATAAAACAGAAATAGATGTTTTTCTGGAGCTCTCTTGCTTTTTCTATGATTCAACAGATGTTGGCAATTTGATGTCTGATTCCCTTGCCTTTTCTAAAACCAGCTTGAACATCTGGAAGTTCTTGGTTCATGTATTGCTGAAGCCTGGCTTGGGGAATTCTGAGCATTGCTTTAGCATTTACTAGCATGTGAGTGAGTTGTGCGGTAGTTTGAACATTCTTTGACGTTGCCTATCTTTGGGATTGGAATGAAAACTGACCTCTTCCAGTCCTGTGGCCACTGCTGAGTTTTCCAAATTTTCTGGCATATTGAGTGCAACACTTTTACAGCATCATCTTTCAGGATTTGAAATAGCTCAACTGGAATTCCATCACTTCCACTGGCTTTGTTCATAGTGATGCTTCCTAAGGTCCACTTGACTTTGCATTCCAGGATGTCTGGCTCTAGGTGGGTGATCACACTATCGTGATTATCTGGGTCACGAAGATCTTTTTTATATAGTCCTTCTGTGTATTCTTGCCACCTCTTTTTAATATTTTCTGCTTCTGTTAGGTCCATAGCATTTCTGTCCTTTATTCTGCCCATCTTTGCATGAAATGTTCCCTTGGTATCTCTAATTTTCCTGAAGAGATCTCTAGTCTTTCCCATTCTATTATTTTCCTCTGTTTCTTTGCATTGATCACTGAGCAAGGCTTTCTTATCTCTCCTTGCTATTCTTTGGAACTCTGTGTTCAAATGGTTATATCTTTCCTTTTCTCCTTTGCTTTTCACTTCTCTTCTTTTCATAGCTATTTGTAAGGACTCCTCAGACAGCCAATTTGCTTTTTTGCATTTCTTTTTCGCAGAGATGGTCTTGATCCCTGTCTCTTGTACAATGTCATGAACCTCCATCCATAGTTCATCAGTCATTCTGTCTATCACCTCTAGTCCCTTAAATCTATTTCTCACTTCCACTGTATAATAGTAAGGGATTTGATTTAGGTCATACCTGAATGTTCTAGTGGTTTTCCCTACTTTCTTCAATTTAAGTCTGAATTTGGCAATAAGGAGTTCATGACCTGAGCCACAGTCAGCTCTTCACAGACACCTCTTCAATGGTTATCATCAAAAAGTTTACAAATAACAAATGATGGAGAGGGTGTGGAGAAAAAGAATATATAGTGCACTGTATGTGGGAATGTAAGCCAATATAGCCACTGTGGAAAACAGTATAGCAATTCATCAAAAAATAAAAATAGAATTATGATGTGATTCATCGATTCCACTCCTAATTCCTAAATATATATCAAAAGAAAATGAAAACACTGCTTTAAAAAGCTATATGCACCCCAGTGTTCAAAACAGCATTATTTATAACATCCAAGATATGGAAGCAACCTAAGTGTCCATCAATATATTAATGGATAAAGAAGATGTGTGATATATATATACAATAGATTATTACTCAGCCATAAGCATGAATGAAATGTTGCCTTTTATGAGAACAAAAGGACTTTTAGGGTATCATGCTTAATGAAATAAGTCATAAAGAAAAAGACAAATACTATATATTATCACATATATGGAATATAAAATATAAAAGAAACAATGAACGTAACAAAACTGAAATAGGTATAGGAAACAAACTAGTGGTTACCTGTGGTATAGGGAAGTAATGAGAAGCAAGAGAAGCACAGGGGATTAAGAATATATAAAAAATAAATCAGCTACAAAGATATATTGTACAGCAAAAGGACTATAGCCAATATTTTATCATAACTTTAAATGGAGTATAATCTGTAGAAATGATGGATCACTCTGTTGTATACCTGAAGTTTTTATAATATCATAAATCAACCATACTTCAATTAAAAAAAAAGTATATAGATTCCTGAGCCCTCGATATGATGGAACATAACTTACTACTCTTTAAGTCTGGTACATACATAGTGAATTTTTAAAATAAAGTACACTATAGAAAGGGGGGGAAAGAATAATTTTACAATGAAAAATCTGATAAACATCACCTCAGCCAGGTAATCAAGGTTAACATCAATACACACATATAATTGACATAATGAAGGTGCACTTTACCTGTGCAATTTTCTTTCCAAGAACATATAAACCGAGTCTAATCCCAAGAAAAACATTACACAAATCCAAATTGAGGGACATTTTACAGAATATCTACCAGTTCTACTCCAAAGTGTCAAGATCATCAAAAACAAGAAAATTTTGAGAAGGCGTCAAGAGGAGGCTAAGGGCACATTCAATAAATGTTCTGGTATTCTGAGCGGAATACTGCAAAAGGACGCAAAGTAAAGGCTAAGGAAATCTGAACGAATTCAGACTAAAAATGGTATATTCAGGTAAAAATCATATATTAATATTGGTTCACTGATTGTAACAAATGTACCGTACTACTGTTAGACATTAATACTAGGGGAAACTGGCGTGCTGCTTTGTTCTATATGGGCAAGAAGGAATTCAGGCGGTGATAGTGTGGTCTAAAACCTAATGCGGCAATGGTTGTGCAACCGCAAAAATTAATTAAAAGCCATGAACTGTGCTGATCTGATGAACTCCCCAGGTCCATAGGTGCCCAATATGCTACTGGAGATCAGTGGAGAAATGACTCCAAAAAGAATGAAGAGACGGAGCCAAAGCAAAAACAACGCCCAGTTGTGGATGTGACTGCTGATGGTAATAAAGTCTGATGCTGTAAACAATATTGCATAGGAAACTGGAGTGTTAGGTCCATGAATCAGGATAAATTGGAAGTGGTCAAACAGGAGATGGCAAGAGTGAACATTGACATTTTAGGAATCAGTTAACTAAAATGGGCTGGAATGGGTGAATTTAACTCAGATGACCATTATATAGATATAATACTGTGGGCAAGAATCCCTTAGAAGAAATGAAGAAGCCATCATAGCCAACAAAAGTCCAAAATGCAGTACTTGGATGCACTCTCAAAAATGACAGAATGATCTCTCTTTGTTTCCAAGGCAAACCATTCAATATCACAGTACTCCAAGTCTATGCCCCAACCAGGAATGCTAAAGAAGCTGAAGTTGAACAGCTCTATGAAGACCTACAAGACCTTCTAGAACTAACACCCAAAAAAGATGTCCTTTTCATTATACAGGACTGGAATGCAAAAGTAGGCAGTCAAGAGATATATGGAGTAACAGGTAAATTTGGCCTTGGAGTACAAAATGAAGCAGGACAAAGGTTAACAAGAGTTTTGCTAAGAGAACGCACTCGTCATAGCAAACACCCTCTTCCAACAACACAAGAGAAGACTCTACACATGGACATCACCAGATGGTTAATACCAAAATCAGACTTATTATATTATTTGCAGACAAAGATGGAGAAGCTCTACACAGTCAGCAAAATCAAGACTGGGAGCTGACTGTGGCTCAGATCATGAACTCCTTATTGCCAAATTCAGACTTAAAGAGAGTAGGGGAAACCACTAGACCATTCAGGTATGACTTAAATCAAATCCCTTAAAATTATACAATGCAAGTGAGAAATAGATTCAAGGGATTAGATCTTACAGACAGAGTGCCTAAAGAACTATGGACAGAGGTTCGTGACATTGTACAGGAAGCAGAGATCAAGACAATCCACATGAAAAAGAAATGCAAAAAGGCAAAATGGTTGTCTGAGGAAGCCTTGCAAATAACTGAGAAAAGAAGAGAAGCTAAAGGCAAAGGAGAAAAGGAAAGATACACCCAACCCATTTGAATGCAGAGTTCCAATATCAAGGAGAGATAAGAAAGTCTTCCTCAGCGATCAGTGCAAAGGAGTAGAGGAAAACAGTAGAATGGGAAAGATTAGAGATCTCTTCAAGAAAATTAGAGATACCAAAGGAACATTTCATGCAAAGATGGGCACAATAAAGGACCGAACTGGTATGGACCTAACAAAAGCAAAAGATACTAAGATGAGGTGGCAACAATACACAGATGAACTATACAAAAAATATCTTCACAACCCAGATAACTATCATGGTGTGATCATTTACCTAAAGACAGACATCCTGGAATGCAAAGTCAAGTGGGCCTTAGGAAGCATCAGTGAACAAAGCTAGTGAAGGTAATGAAATTCCAGCTGAGCTATTTCAAACCCTAAAGGATGATGCTGTGAAAGTGCTGCACTCAATATGCCAGCAAATTTGGAAAACTCAGCAGTGGCCACAGGACGGGAAAAGGTCAGTTTTCATTCCAATCCCAAAGAAAGGCAATGCCAAAGAATGTTCAAACTACTGCACAAGTGCACTCATCTCACACGCTAGTAAAGTAATGCTCAAAATTCTCCAAGCCAGGCTTCAACAGTACGTGAACCGTAAACTTCCAGATGTTCAAGCTGGATTTAGAAAAGGTAGAGGAACCAGAGATCAAATTGCCAACATCCACTGGATCATAGAAAAAGCAAGAGAGCTCCAGAAAAACATCTATTTCTGTTTTATTAACTTTGCCAAAGTCTTTGACTTGTGGATCACAACAAACTGTGGAAAATTCTTAAAGAAACAGGAATAACAGACAACCTTACCTGCCTCTTGAGAAATCTGTATGCAGGTCTGGAAGCAACAGTTAGAACTGGACATGGGGAGGCGGTCCTAAGATGGCGGAGGAATAGGACAGGGAGACCACTTTCTCCCCCAGAAATCATCGAAAAGAACATTTGAACGCTGAGCAAATTCCACAGAACAACTTCTGCTTGCTGGCAGAGGACATCAGGCACCCAGAAAGGCAGCCCATTGTCTTCAAAAGGAGGTAGGACAAAATATAAAACATAAAAAGAAAGACAAAAGAGGTAGGGATGGAGATTCATCCCTGGAAGGGAGTCTTAAAAAAGAGAGAAGTTTCCAAATACCAGGAAACACCCTCCGGCAGGTCTGTGGCGAGCTTTGGAATCTCAGAGGGCAAAACAACCAGAAGGAAAAATAAATAAATAATAAAAACCGACAGATTACATGCCTAACAGCAACTCCCAGCAGAGCAGCAGCCTGGACGCTCACATCCCCCACTAGCAAGCGGGGAAGGGACAGGGACTGGAGCGGGCTGCACTGCTTAGGGTAAGGGCCTGAATGCCCTGAGGGCAATCTGAGGGAACTAGTTTAAGATAGCAACCCAGACAGTGGGATAGCTATCCCATGAAAAGCCCTAACCTAAGACACCGCCAGGCACACTCAGAACAAAGGACTGAGCAGAGGTAGCCGGCTGCGGACCGACCCATCCCCCCACTGGAGACAGGCAGGCGAGGGCAGCCAGAGCTGGAAGGGGGCATTCAGCCCCAGAGAGGCATCCTATACAAAACTGCAAGCAGACTTCTCTGCTAACCGAGACTTCTTGGGACTCTGGACAATCGGCATCCTACGGGAGGGTCGCAGCCAGAGACCAGCTCCCCAGAATAGACACACGGCACACCTAAGAAGGCCCGCTCATTGTACACCCAGAAAACCGGGCAGCTGAAACGGGTGAGGGGGTAAGTCGCAGCCTCCAACTGGGGGCGAATCCGCGCGCCAAGCACCTGGTCACCTGAGCTGCTTGGGCCTGGGACGGGTGCAAAACGCAGGCCCAACCAAGTCTGCGCCTTTGTGGAGTACCCAAGAACCTGAACCTGAGCGGCTTAGGCCTGGGAAGGGCGTGCAAACCAGGGCCAGCCTCAGACAGTTCCCGGCAGAGCAACCTGGGGTCTGAGCAGTGTAGACTGGGAAAGCACACATGCCGTGAGCCGGGGCAAACCCAGTGTGGCTGAATCACTGTGAGCACACACCAGTGATATTTGTTCACAGTGTACCTCCCTCCCCAAAGCACGACTGAACAAGCGAGCCTAAAAAAAAAAAAAAAAAAGCGCCCCTTGTGGCAGGGCAGAAATTAGACACTGAAGACACCAGCAAACTGAAGCTAAAATAAACAGAGGGAACTGCTTTGGAAGTGACAGGTGCAAAAGATTAAAACTCTGGAGTTAGCACCAACTACTTTGGAAGGGGTCTATAGACCTTGAGAAGTACAAGCCAGATCAAGGAACTATCTGAAGAGGAACTGACCCCACACTGTCTGCAACAGCTCCAGAGAAAGTCTCAGATATATTTTTACTACCATCATTTTTTTAAATAAAAATTTTTTTTAATTTTTTTTATTTTTACCTTGTTTTTAAAATTTTTTTTTATTTTTTTACTCCCCATTACTCCTTTAGTTTTCATATTTATAACCTACTATTACCTTGCAAAAAAAGACCCTATTTTTTTAAAAAAACTTCATATATACACATTTTATATTTTCTGTGACTTTGTTTTTGTTGTTGTTGTCTGTTGGTTGGTTGGTTTGATTTTTTTTTTTCTTCCTTTTTTTTTTTTTTTTTAAATATTGTATTTTTGGGAATTTAACCTCTACTCAAGATTTTTAATCTTTGCTTTTTGGTATTTGTTATCAACTTTGTACCTTTAAGAACCCAATCTTCAGTACCCATTTTTACTTGGGAGCAGGATCACTGGCCTGATTGCTCTCTCCCCCTTTTGAGTCATCTTTTTCTCCACCAGGTTGCCTCTATCTCCCCCAGCCCCCTTTTCTTCTCTACCCAACTTGGTGAATCTTTTTGTGTTCTGGGCTGTGGAGAACACTTAGGGAACTGATTACTGGCTGGATCTGTCTCTCTCCTTTTGATTCCCCCTTTTACCCTCCTGGCCACCTCTGTCTCCTTCCTCCCTCTTCTCCTCTCTGTGTAAGTCCATGAACATCTCTGAGGGGTCCAGACTGTGGAGAGCACGTAGGGAAGTGATTACTGGCTAGCTTGCTCTCTCCCCTTTTGATTCCCCCTCTGCTCCTCCTGGTAACCTCTAACTCCCTCCTCCCTCTTCTCATCTCCATGTAACTCTGTGTACCTCTCCAGGTGTCCCTCACTGTGGAGAAACTTTTCCTCATTAACCTAGATGTTTTATCATCAGTGCTGTATAGATGGAGAAGTCTTTGGGCTACTGTAAGAATAAGACTGAAAACCAGAACAGGAGGCTTAAGTCCAAATCCTGAGAATAGCAGAGAACTCCTAAATCCAGGGAACATTAAATGATAGGAGCTCATCAAATGCCTCCATACCTACACTGAAATCTAGCACCACCCAAGGGCCAACAAGCTCCAGAGCAAGACATACCATGCAAATTCTCCAGCAACACAGGAACATAACCCCAAGTCTCAATATACAGGATGACCAAAGCCACACCAAAACCACTGACATCTCAAAACTTATTACTGGACACTTCATTGCATCTTCCAGAGAGAAGAAATCCAGCTCCACCCATCAAAACACCAACACAAGCTTCCCTAACCAGAAAACCTTGACAAGTCACCTGTCCAACCACACCCACAGTGATGAACCTCCACAATAAAGTGAAAACACCAATTGCCAGAATACAGAAAGGCCACCCAAAACACAGCAATATAAACAAGATGAAAAGGCAGAGAAAACTCAGCACATAAAGGAACAGGATAAATGCCCACCAAACCAAACGAGGAAGAGACAGGGAATCTACCTGATAAAGAATTCCAAATAATGATAGTGAAAATGATCCTAAATCTTGAAAGCAAATGTAGTTACAGATAAATAGCCTGGAGACAAGGATCGAGAAGATGCAAGAAAGGTTTAACAAAGACCTAGAAGAAATAAAAAAGTCAATATATAATGAATAATGCAATAAATGAGATCAAAAACACTCTGCAGGGAACCAATAGTAGAATAATGGAGGCAGAAGATAGGATAAGTGAGGTAGAAGATAAAATGGTGGAAATAAATGAAGCAGAGAGGAAAAAAGAAAAAAGAATCAAAAGAAATGAGGACAACCTCAGAGACCTCTGGGACAATGTGAAACGCCCCAACATTCAAATCATAGGAGTCCCAGAAGAAGAGGACAAAAAGAAAGACCATGAGAAAATACTTGAGGAGATAATAGTTGAAAACTTCCCTAAAATGGGGAAGGAAATAGTCACACAATTCCAAGAAACCGAGAGAGTCCCAAACAGGATAAACCCAAGGTGAAACACCCCAAGACACATATTAATCAAATTAACAAAGATCAAACACAAAGAACAAATATTAAAAGCAGCAAGGGAAAAACAACAAATAACACACAAGGGGATTCCCATGAGGATAACAGCTGATCTTTCAATAGAAACTCTTCAGGCCAGAAGAGAAAGGCAGGACATACTTAAAGTGATGAAAGAAAATAAACAACAGCCCAGATTACTGTACCCAGCAAAGATCTCATTCAAATATGAAGGAGAAATCAAAAGCTTTACAGACAAGCAAAAGCTAATAGAATTCGGCACCACTAAACTAGCTCTCCAACAAATGCTAAAGGATCTTCTCTAGACAGAAAACACAGAAAGGGTGTATAAACTTGAACCCAAAACAATAAAGAAAATGGCAATGGGATCATACTTATCAATAATTACCTTAAATGTAAATGGGTTGAATGACCCAACCAAAAGACAAAGACTGGCTGAATGGCTACAAAAACAAGACCCCTATATATGTTGTCTACAAGAGACCCACCTCAAAACAAGGGACACATACAGACTGAAAGTGAAGGGCTGGAAAAAGATATTCCATGCAAACAGAGACCAAAAGAAAGCAGGAGTAGCAATACTCATATCAGATAAAATAGACTTCAAAACAAAGGCTGTAAAAAGAAATAAAGATGGACACTACATAGTGATCAGAGGATCAACCCAAGAGGAAGATATAACAATCATAAATAAATATGCACCCAACATAGGAGCACCACAATATGTAAGACAAATGCTAACAAGTATGAAAGGGGAAATTAACAATAACAAATAATAGTGGGAGAATTTAATACTCTACTCACACCTATGGATAGAAAACTAAACAGAAAATTAACAAGGAAACACAAACTTTAAATGATACAATAGATCAACTAGACCTAATTGATATCTATAGGACATTTCACCCCAAAACAATCAATTTCACCTTTTTCTCAAGTGCACATGGAACCTTCTCCAGAATAGATCACATTCTGGGCCATAAATCTAGCCTTGGTAAATTCAAAAAAACTGAAATCATTCCAAGCATCTTTTCTGACCACAATGCAGTAAGATTAGATGTCAATTACAGGAGAAAAACTATTAAAAATTCCAACATATAGAGGCTAAACAACAAACAAATCACAGAAGAAATTTAAAAAAGAAATCAAAATATTCATAGAAAAGAATGAAAATGAAAACACAACAACCCAAAACCTATGGGACACTGTAAAAGCAGGGCTAAGGGGAAGGTTCATAGCAATACAGGCATACCTCAAGAAACAAGAAAAAAGCCAAATAAATAACCTAACTCTACACCTAAAGAAACTTGAAAAGGAAGAAATTATGAACCCCAGGGTTAGTAGAAAGAAAGAAATCTTAAAGATTATGGCAGAAATAAATGCAAAAGACACAAAAGAGACCATAGCAAAAATTAACTAAACCAAAAGCTGGTTCTTTGAGAAGGTAAATAAAATTGACAAACCATTAGCCAGACTCATCAAGAAACAAAGGGAGAAAAATCAAATCAACAAAATTAGAAATGAAAATGGGGAGATCACAACAGACAACACTGAAATACAAAGGATCATAAGAGACTATTATCAGCATCTATATGTAAATAAAATGGACAACTTGGAAGAAATGGACAAATTCTTAGAAAAGTATAACTTTCCAAAACTGAACCAGGAAGAAATAGAAAATCTCAACAGACCTATCACAAGCGTGGAAACTGAAACTGTAATCAGAAATCTTCCAACAAACAAAAACACAGGACCAGACAGCTTCACAGCTGAATTCTACCAAAAATTTAGAGAAGAGCTAACACCTATCCTAATCAAACTCTTCCAGAAAATTGCAGAGGGAGGTAAACTTCCAAACTCATTCTATGAGGCCACCATCACCTTACTACCAAAACCAGACAAAGATGCCACAAACAAAGAAAACTATAGGCCAATATCACTGATGAACATAGATGCAAAAATCCTTAACAAAATCCTAGCAAACAGAATCCAACAACATATTAAAAAAATCATACACCATGACCAAGTGGGCTTTATCCCAGGGATGCAAGGATTCTTCAATATCCACAAATCAATCCATGTAATACACCACATTAACAAGTTGAAAAATAAAAACCATATGATTATCTCAATAGATGCAGAGAAAGCCTTTGACAAAATTCAACATCCATTTATGATTTAAAGAAAAAAAAAAAACCCCTCCAGAAAGCAGGAATACAAGGACCATACCTCAACACAATAAAAACTATATATGACAAACCCTCAGCAAACATTATCCTCAATGGTGAAAAATTGAAAGCATTTCCCCTGAAATCAGGAACAAGATAAGGGTGCCCACTCTCACCACTACTATTCAACATAGTTTTGGAAGTTTGGGCCACAGCAATCAGAGCAGAAAAAGAAATAAAAGGAATCCATATTGGAAAAGAAGAAGTAAAACTCTCACTGTTTGTAGCTGACATGATCTTCTATGTAGAAAACCACAAAGGCTCCACCAGAAAATTACTAGAGCTAATCAATGAATATAGTAAAGTTGCAGGATATAAAATTAACACACAGAAATCCCTTGCATTCCTATACATTAACAATGAGAAAATAGAAAGAGAAATTAAGGAAACAATACCATTCACCATAGCAACAAAAAGAACAAAATACTTAGGAATAAATCTACCTAAAGAAACAAAAGAACTATATATAGAAAACTATAAAACACTGATGAAAGAAATTAAAGAGGACACAAATAGATGTAGAAATATACCGTGCTCATGGATCGGAAGAATCAACATAGTGAAAATGAGTATACTATCCAAAGCAATCTATAGATACAATGCAATCCTTATCAAGCTACCAATGGTATTTTTCAGAGAACTAGAACAAATAATTTCACAATTTGTATGGAAATGCAAAAAAACTCGAATAGCCAAAGCAATCTTGTAAAGAAGAATGGAACTGGAGGAATCAACCTGCCTGACTTCAGTCTCTACTACAAAGCCACAGTCATCAAGACAGTAAGGTACTGGCACAAAGACAGAAATATAAATCAATGGAACAAAATAGAAAGCCCAGAGATAAATGCACGGAACTCTGGACATCTTATCTTTGACAAAGGAGGCAAGAATATACAATGGAGAAAAGACAATCTCTTTAACAAGTGGTGCTGGGAAAACTGGTCAACCACTTGTAAAAGAATGAAACTAGAACACTTTCTAACACCATACACAAAAATAAACTCAAAATGGATTAGAGATCTAACTGTAAGACCAGAAACTATAAAACTCCTAGAGTAGAACATAGGCAAAACACTCTCTGACATAAATCACAGCAGGATCCTCTATGACCCACCTCCCAGAATATTGGAAATAAAAGCAAGAATAAACAAATGGGACCTAATTAAAATTAAAAGCTTCTGTGCAACAAAGGATACTATAAGCAAAATGAAAAGACAACCTCAGAATGGGAGAAAATAATAGCAAACAAAGCAATGGACAAAGAATTAATCTCAAAAATATACAAGCAACTCCTGCAGCTCAATTCCAGAAAAATAAATGACCCAATCAAAAAGTGGGCCAAAGAACTAAACAGACATTTCTCCAAAGAACACATACAAATGGCTAACAAACACATGAAAAGATGTTCAACATCACTCATTATCAGAGAAATGCAAATCAAAACCACAATGAGTTACCATTACATGCCAGTCAGAATGGCTGCTATCCAGAGTCTATAAGCAATAAATGCTGGAGAGGGTGTGGAGAAAAGGGAACCCACTTACACTGTTGGTGGGAATGCAAACTAGTACAGCCACTGTGGAGAACAGTGTGGAGATTCCTTTAAAAACTGGAAATAGAACTGCCATATGACCCAGCAATACCACTGCTGGGCATACACACCAAGGAAACCAGATCTGAAAGAGACGCGTGCACCCCAGTGTTCATCGCAGCACTGTTTATAATAGCCAGTACATGGAAGCAACCTAGATGTCCATCAGCAGACGAGTGGATAAGGAAGCTATAGTACATATACACAATGCAATATTACTCAGCCATTAAAAAGAATACATTTGAATCTGTTCTAATGAGATTGATGAAACCGGAGCCTATTATACAGACTGAAGTAAGACAGAAAGAAAAACACCAATACAGTATACTAACGCATATATATGGAATTTAGAAAGATGGTAACGATAACCACCTATGCGAGACAGCAAGAGAGACACAGATGTATTGAACAATCTTTTGGACTCTGTGGGAGAGCGCAAGGGTGGGATGATATGGGAGAATGGCACTGAAACATGTAAATTATCATATGTGAAACGAATCGCCAGTCCAGGCTCAATGCATGATACAGGATGCTCGGGGCTGGCTGGTGCACTGGGATGACCCAGAGGGATGGGATGAGGAAGGAGTTGGGAGGGGGGTTCATGATGGGGAACACATGTACACCCATGGCGGATTCAAGTCAATGTATGGCAAAACCCATACAATATTGTAAAGTAGAATAAATAATTTTTTTAAAAAAGGAACTGGACATGAAACAAACTAGTTCCAAATAGGAAAAGAGTACATCAAAGCTGTATATTGTCACCCTGCTTGTTGGTCCTTTAATGGACCAGAACTTGGTGGTCCAGAGTCGACGATAAGAAAGTGAAAGAAGGAAAGAGGCTAATATTCTCTGGGTTATGCAGCTGGCTTTCGTGGCCCAGGGAATCAGTCAGAAATAGAAAGATAAAAAGAAACAGAGGAAGAGAAAGAAAGAAAGACACAGGGACCAAAGCTCTGATGGAGCAATGGTGTTTTAATCAACATGGTGTTGGCATATATACTATCTTACAAGGTAGTTATTCTCAGAAAAGATAAAGATTAAAATTCCAGACTTACAAAACACAAGGCGATCCCTTCCTGAATATTCAGGAATTAATAAGGGCCAGAGGATTCCTGACACCTGCAGAGTACATCATGTGAAATGCCCAGCTGGATGAAGCAGAAGTTGGAATCAAGATTGCTAGGAGAAATATCAGTAACCTCAGATATGCAGATAACACCACCCTTATGGCAGAAAGTGAAGAAAAACTAAAGAGCCTCTCGATGAAAGTGAAAGAAGAGAGGGGGAAAAGTTGGCTTAAAACTCAACATTCAGAAAACTAAGATCATGGCATCCGGTCCGATCATTTCATGGCAAATAGATGGGGAAACAGTGGAAACAGTGATAGATTATTGTTGGTGGCTCCAAAATCACCACAGATCATGACTGTAGCCATGAAATTAAAAGTTTCCTGTTCCTTGTAAGAAAAGTTATGACCAACCTAGACAGCATTTTAAAAAGCAGAGACATTACTTTGCCAACAAAGATCCATCTAGTCAAAGCTATGGTTTTTCCAGTAGTCATGTATGGATGTAGAGATGGACTATAAATAAAGATGAGCACCAAAGAATTGACGCTTTTGAACTGTGGTGTTGGAGGAGATTCTTGAGAGTCCCTTGGACTGCAAGGAGATCCAACCAGTCCATTGTAAAGGAAATCAATCTTGAATACTCATTGGAAGGACTGATCCTGAAGTGAAGCTACAATCCTTTGGCCACCGGATGTGAAGAACTGCCTCATTGGAAAAGACCCTGATGCTGGGAAAGATTGAAGGTGGGAGGAGAAGGGGATGACAGAGGATGAGATGGTTGAATGGCATCACTGACTCAATGGACATGAGTAAGCTCTGGGAGTTGGTGATGGACAGGGAAGCTTGGCATGCTGCAGTCCATGGGGTCACAAAGAGTGGGGCATGACTGAGTGACTGAACTGAGTGAACTGTGCACTTACCATGAATGAATTTTATGATAAATGATACCTCTATAAGGCTATTTTTAAATGCATTGGTTGGTATATTGTCAAAATCAGCATAAGTGTAAAATATAATTTTAAAACATTTAAAATTTTTACTTCTAATTACCATTTCAGGACCACATATACTGCCATCTTCTACAAATGTTTCATCTCTGTCTTCAGGTGCTTGAACTGTGGTAAATGTATCTCTAGGTAACTTCTCAGCATTCAGAAATCCTGATGCACATATTTCATCTCTTACATGAGTATAGATCACAGATAAATTTGTTCGTGATACCAAAGTTTTATACGGCCAGGCACAAACTAATTTTCCACACATCGATTGACTAAAAGCATAAAGAAGAAAAAAAAAACTCTCTTATTATTTACATAAATAAAGCAGATTGCTGATACAGCTAATTTTTAAAAATATTTTAATAATTTAAATCCAAATTTCAAGTTTTCTGTAAGTAAACTTTAGGAGCATACTGATTCATGTATGATGTGGTTCTTTGTGTTTTGTGAGGAAATGTAGCAAGGGAAAAATAAACTATTTTTGCAATCTGACAGCCCTGAACTGTTCTATATTAGCTTCTGAAATTTGAGCAAGTGATTACTGGTGTTCTGTCTTTTTTCATTAGTAAAATGGGATAAATGATTCTAACTACAAACATTTGATGTATACAAATATATGTTTAAATACATAGTATAAATATAAGTATATATAAAGGACTTCACACAATGACTACCTCATCCCGTCAATAGACGTGATTTTTATGGTCATTGATATAACATTACAGCTATTGAACACATGTTATCTGTAGGAAGTAGGTAATATTGTTCAGCTCAGATCATAAAACAGAGAAAACCTGTTATAAAATGGCATCTTAGTTTGTACATGTATTCCAGAATCTTAGCAATATACAAGCTACATTCCAAACAAAATTATAATTTTCTAAATACATACCTAAACTCACAAATTCCCCTGCCACAGTTTCCATATCTATCTGCTCTTGCATTTATTTCATCATAACAAGCATATGGAGCACCTCTAGACCCTAAAAGAAAAAAGAAATTGTACAGAAAAGGTTGACTGAATTATTATGACCTGAATAACCACGTTGGTATGATCACTCACTTAGAGCCAGATATCCTGTTGTGTGAAGTCAAGTGGGCCTTGGGAAGCATTACCACAAACAAAGCTAGTGGAGGTGATGGAACTCCAGCTGAACTATTTTAAATCCGAAAAAGATGATGCTGTGAAAGTGCTGTACTCAATATGCCAACAAATTTAGAAAACTCAGTAGTGGCCACAGGTCTGGAAAAGGTCAGTTTTCATTCCAATCCCAAAGAAGGGCAATGCCAACGAATGTTCAAACTACCGCACAATTGTTCTCATTTCACACACTAGCAAGGTAATGCTCAAAATCCTTCAAACTAGGATTCAACAGTATGTGAACCAAGAACTTTCAGATGTACAAGCTGAATTTAGAAAAGGCAGAGGAACCAGAGATCAAATTGCCAACATCCATTGGCATAGAGAAAAGAGAATCATAGAGAAAGCAAGAGAATTCCAAGAAAACGTCTAGTTCTGCTTCATTGACTATGTTAAAGCCTTTCACTGTGTGGATCACAGCAAACTGTGGAAATTCTTAAAGAGAAGGAAATACCAGACCACCTTACCTGCCCCCTGCAAAACCTGTATACAGGTCAAGAAACAATAGGTAGAACTGGACATGGAACAACAGACTGGTTCCAAATTGGGAAAGGAGTACATCAAGGCTATATACTGTCACCCTGCTTATTTTAACTTATATGCAGAGTACATCATGCGAAATGCCAGACTAGATGAAGCAGAAGCTGGAATCAAGATTGAAGGGAGAAATATCAATAATCTCAGATATGCAGATGACACCACTCTAACAGCAGAAAGCAAAGAACTAAAGAGCCTCTTGATGAAAATGAAAGAGGAGAGTGAAAAAGCTGACTTAAAATTCAACATTCAAAAGCTAAGATTTTGGCACCCAGTCCCATCACTTCATGGTAAACAGATGGGAAAAAAACTGGCAATAGTGACAAACTTATCTTCTCGGGCTCCAAAATCACTGTGGAGAGTGACTGCACTCATGAAATTAAAAGACACTTGATCCTTGGAAGAAAAGCTATGACAACCCTACTCAACATATTAAAAAAACAGAGACATCATTTTGCCAACAAAGGTCCATATGGTCAAAGCTATGGTTCTTCTTGTAGTCATGTATGGATGTGAGAGCTGGACCATAAAGAAGGTTGAGTGCTGAAGAACTGATGCTTTTGAACTGTTGCTCTGGAGAAGACTCTTGAAAGTCCCTTGGACAGCTAGGAGAACAAGCCAGTCAATCCTAAAGGAAATCAACCTTGAATATTCATTGGAAGGCCTGATGCTGAAGTTGAAGTGCCAATAGTTTGACCACCTGATGCAACGAGACAATTCACTGGAAAAGACTCTGATGCTGAGAAAGACTAAGGGCAAGAGGAGAAGGGGGCACAGAGGATGAAATGGTTGGAATGCATCCCTGACTCAATGGACATGAGTTTGAGCTAACTCCATAATGAAGGACAGGGAAACCTGGCGTGCTGCAGTCCATGGGGTTGCAAAGTGTCGGACATGACTGAGCAACTGAAGAAGAACAACAACACATACAAGGCAAATCTGAAGGAATTTTCAAGGCAGACGATGGGTGCCCATGGGAGTTTTTAGTACAGTTTACACACCAACCTAAAGAGGGTGACCTAGGATGAAGAGTACATTAAAAAGAATTGTCATAGGACCACACCATGAATTATCCCATGTAAGGAAGCATTGCTAGCCTATTCGTTTCCTAGTGCTGCTGTAACAAAGCATCAAAAACTAGGTGGCATAAAATAACAGAAATTTGTTTTCTCACAGTTCTTGAGACTAAAGTCAGAAGCCAAGATGTTGGCAGGGCTGTCCTCTCCCTGAAGTCTCTAGAGGAGAATCCTCCCTTGTCTTTTCTAGCTTCTGGTGTTTACTGGCAATCCTTGGAATTCTTTGGCTTATTGATGTATCACTCCAGTCACCTGGCCATCCTCTCACTTTGTTTTTAGATTGCTTCCCCTGTGTGAATGCCCAAATTACCCCTTTTATAAGGGCACCAGTCATACTTTAGTAGCACCCACTCTAATGACCTCACTTTAACTGGATAGTCTCTGTACAGACTCCGTTTACAAAGAAACCCATATTTGAGCTGCTGAGGATATTAGGACTTATTGAATAAATTTCTAGGCCCAAGATGGAGCCATTTCTGGTGGGATGCCAGGTCAGCAAGCCAAAACATAGATAACTTTCATGGTCCTATAAATACTCCCCTTGACCAGAAGCACAGTATGTCCAGCCAGCCAAACCCAACCGCCAAGAATCTGTAATGATTTCTTTGTTCTAAATAAGGTCTGATATGCAATTCCAGTCAATTAGTGGAAGTCAAATACTTTCCCCTTATTCCCTGATTGCCTTCTTTTATACAAGTTCACAGTCCTGTTTCCTTGTTTCATAGTTCTCTGGACTCCTGAGAGGGGAGACTGTCTGCTTCATGAAGCAAAAAAATAAAACTTGCTTAGATCAGTTAAATTGTACTCTTTGAGTATTTTAACAGACTTAACATATCATTTTGAGGGGGACACATTTCAACCCATAACAGGAAGATTCTCATCAATCTTATTCCATGTACTTTAAGGTTTCAGAGAGTTCATTCCAATATTGTCATCATTTTGTCTACCTCTTTTCATTTTTCATTTTATACATTTTGTCTTTTACAGAATTTTCATGACTATTTTAATGAAAGCTTAGAAGAGTCATCCTGGAGCTGGTGTCCAGAGACCATTTTGAACCATGTTATTGGTCTGCTCTCTTGAATGTATTAATATATAGTGCATGGTGATTTGGCAGTTTCTCTTCACATTTTTAGGAAAATGTTTAGAGGAAAAATAGAAATCAGATAAAGTAGAAGTCAAACAATGAGCTGATGAGGTGGATTTGGATTGTGCCCCTGTATAAGCTCAAACTTCTACATAAATCCCACATTTTTTGTATCTCCTAGGGGTTCTGCTTCTCTGATTTATCTCAGTTAACAGAGGAAACAGCAGTTCAAGCTCTGAAAATCAGCATGAATTTTTTGTTTTTAGAACCAATCCATCAAAAAATTGAATCATGTATGATTCTGAAGGATAATTTGATATATCACAGAAAATAGATAAAGCATCAGAACTGATATGATCCAAAGCTGTGTTTCAGCCAGCTTTTGCTGGGTAGCTGTTTCTCTTCTGTATCTGATCTAACAGTCAGTGATCTGCTTCAATTGAGCCATTTGTCATTGACTATAAACCTGTTCTGCTTTTGTTGCAGATACCACGTAACAAAGTAATGATTAATAAATATTCAAGTGGACAGAAAGACTGAAGAGACATTTTCCCAAAAGGGAAATGTGAATGGCCATCAAGCACATGAAAAGATTTCAAAGAGAGAAATGCACATAAAACAACAATATCACCTGGTCAGAATGGCTATCACCAAAAAGAACATGAATAACACATACTGGAGAGAATGTGAATAAAGGAATCCTCATACACTGTTAGCAGGAATGTAAATTGGTCAAGCCACTGTGGAAAACAGTGTGAGTGTGTAAGTTGCTTCAGTTATATCCGACTCTGTGACACCATGGACTGTAGCCCACCAGGCTCCTCTGTCCATGGGATTATCCTGGCAAGAATACTGGAGTGGGTTGTCATTTCCTCCTCTAGGGGATCTGAAGCTTTTTCTCAGAATCAAGAAAATTTTACTTCCTTTAACAGTAGTATACACTGGGCCCATACATAGTATGGGCTTCCCAGGTGGCGCTGGTGGTAAAGAACTTGCCTGCCAATGCAGGTAGACATAACAGACGTGCATTCGATCCCTGAGTTGGGAAGATCCCCTCGAAGAGGGCATGACAACCCACTGCAGTATTCTTGCCTGAGAATCCCATGCACAGAGGAGCCTAGTGGGTTATGGTCCATCAGTTCAGTTCGGTTCAGTCACTCAGTCATGTCCAACTCTTTGCGACCCCATGAACCGCAGCACACAAGGCTTCCCTGTCCATCATCAACTCCCAGAGTTTACCCAAACTCATGTCCATTGAGTTGGTGATGCCATCTAACCATCTCATCCTCTGTTGCCCCCTCCTCCTCTTGCCTTCAATCCATATGGTCCATGCTGCCAAGTCGCTTCAGTCGTGTCCAACTCTGTGCGACCCCATAGACGACACCCCACCAGGCTCCCCCGTCCCTGGGATTCTCCAGGCAAGAACACTGGAGTGGGTTGCCATTTCCTTCCCCAATGCATGAAAGTGAAAAGTGAAAGTCAAGTCTCTCAGTCATGTCCGACTCTTTGCAACCCCATGGACTGCAGCCCACCAGGCTTCTCTGTCCATGGGATTCTCCAGGCAAGAGTACTGGAGTGGGTTGCCATTGCCTTCTCTGATATGGTCCATAGGGTCGCAAAAAGAGTCAGACTCGACTGAAGCAACTTAGCACACACATACATAATATACACTTATTTTAAAATTACACTTACATCTTTTATAGCATTAAATAACACCATTTGGAATAATCAGAATTTAGAAACTACAAGGAAAACTGTGGTCATTACCTGCTCCAAGTACTCTGCTACACTGTCTGTTAACTGATCTACACCGTCCTTTATAACAGTAGGCGTCACCCGACTCACAAAGTTCTCCATCGCGTGCGTAAGTGTCAGGCACACAGACTGATTGATTCCCATTACAAAATTCTTCAAAGTCACACTCATCAGCTGCTTTCCTACAAAGTGTATTAACTGGTTTTATCTGGAGGAAAAAAGAAACATAAGAAAAAATTATACATCAATGATACCCAAGTTTTCTTTCTCTTCAGGCTTGAAATTTCCACCCATTTTTCCCACAGTAGCTAAGAGCAATGAGCCAACTGTCTTCATGTTAACTGTGCAAGTGCTGCACAGACATTTAGGTGATTGAATTTACTGTTCATAAAGGAGTGGGTGTTGATCAAGTGAGATACAAGAGACTGAAAGGCAAGGAGACTACCATGATAATTAAAAAGAAAGAAAGTAGAGATAAGGAATGACTATAAAAATTACTTTCAACTCACTAAGAATATACTCAACATGTGCAACCTCCAGTTTCTCCATATGCCATCCATAAGCAGAAAATAAGCAACCATTCACAAAACAATAAATATGCTTCATAAACACTTAGAAGTTTGAAGGACACACAAGAGAATGTTTGTTTTACATACCACATTGAAAACAGCTACAAAAAATGACTTGCCCAATTATATATCTCTAATCTCTTCAGTGCTTACTATTAGCTCATAGCTTCAGGGTACCCTTTATGTATATCTACTTTTGCAAACAAATATCTAAATATCATCTCTGCAAAGTCTTTTACTCAGCCCAAGCCCCATTACCTGATGGAGATCATCAGTATCCTACACGAACTAAGTCAAAATTTTTCCAGCTTCAAGGCCCTAGTTGTTGTTCAGTCACTCAGTCGTGTCTGATTCTTTGTGACTTCATCCATGGACTGAAGCCCCAGCTTATATAACATTTACTGCCACACCTCACAAAGACAGTTTCTGGATACTTCTCTTATTGTCAACAATTATCCACTACCTGCAGCAAATCTGACACGAGTTCTCCAAGTGATGGGTGGAAAGACAAAACACAGTACTTGTGTTGCCTAAGCTTATAGAGTTAACATTCAAATCAAAATCAATAATTAAAATTGTTTTTAAAAGAAAACATATATAAATATAATGAGAAGGTATTTTATTTGCTTTTCAGAATGCAGACTTTTTTTTTAAATGTGTATAAATGGCAATCTTCCTTTTATTCTAATTTCTTTTATCATTAAAACTTTATTGCATAGCTGTTTAAGGATCATGGAAAATATGAGGAGAAAGTACAGAGATTTTCCTTATAACCCCTGCTGCACACAACCAAGCACATGATGCGTTTGTTGCAGCTGACGACCTTACATTGACACATCATAATCACTCATACTCCATGTATATTAGAGCTCTTTCCTGGTGTTTTACATTCTGGGTGGAGATAAGTGAGCACTTGCAGTGCCCTAACATCCTTCATGCTCTTTCTATTCATCTCCTCCTCGGTGCCTGATAACTACTGATCTTCTCACTGTCTCTAGAATTTTCCTTTTCCAGAATGTCATATAGTTGGAATCATATAGTACATAGCTTTATTAGAGGGGCTTATTTCACCCAACTTCTTCTTCAGTATTTAAATACCCAGTTCCTCAAAAGTTATTTGAACCAAGCTTTATCACTGTACTTGCTTCCTTCATTAAAGTGGGTTTATTTTTCTTTCCATGGCTCTCTTAATTACCAAATAACCTTAATTTTTTAAACCTTCTGACTCCTCATTTCACATCATTCTCTCCTAAAATATTTTTATTTTGTTTTTCTTGTTGTTCTACATATACTTTTATTCTTTCCAAGACTGTCAGTCTGTACCTAAAATGTATAATCTGGGCACAGGGGTGTGTCCCTTTATACAACTGAACCCAGGATGAGTGGGTTAAATTTATTGTTTCTGACCATTACACCAGCCTTGATTGCATAGTTGAAAAAAAAAATTACTGTATCAGAAAAATCATAGCCTGGACTATATCCCTTTCCATAATTGGACCCAGAGACTAATAGAGTCCTAAACACTGCCCCAGTCTCACCAGCAGTTGTTCAGGTATCCCTGTGGGCATGTGAATCTGGTTTCTGAGGCAGAAAATGTACTCCCTTTGGGCACAGTAATGACTCTACATCACTATACTAGCTGTCCTCGACAACTTGATTAATGTTTCAAGTTACCATCAATAGAATAATTAATACCATACTATGATCAATAATGGAAAAGAAGAGGAGAGAGGTATTAGCAGAGTGGGAAAATAGGTGATTTTCAGACTGTATGTACCATGGATAACAACACCTTTGTGGGACCCACGGAACCCCCCCCAAAAAAATTTTCCAGTCCCCTGGAGAGTAAAAATATCTGCGAGTCGATGCACTGAAGTGGGTAAGAAGAACAGTTGCACTTCACCCACATCACCTCTTAGCCAAGGTGGCCTGTGATTTCTGCGACAGGGGAAAGTGAAAGTGATGTGAGAGCCGGGTTTCCCCAGCCTTGTGAGACACTGGCCATGAGGCCCACTTTTATCCTGCCCCACCCGGCACGCTGAGGGAACTGGCACGGTTGAATAGTCTGGAGACACCTTGCTTCCAAGGTTTCTTGATTTCCCAGGCAAGAATACTGGAGTGAGCTGCCATTTCCTTCTCCCAACCCAGGGATGGAAGCCATGTCTCCTGCGTTGGCACGCAGATTCTCTACCCCTGGAGACGCCGAGGAATAGGGGAAAGGGATGGGAGCTCACAAGCAACAGTGTGTGGAGCAAGACAACCGGCATCCTAAAAACTGGCTCACGGGCTCCTGCCAATAGGGTGCCTCGTCTGAGGACACGCGCACCCCATCTACAGCCAGAACCCACACTCTCCAGCAGAGGGCGCACGTGAGTCCCCGACAACTTGGTGCACGCGATGTCAGCAGCCGGCTGGAAACTCCTCAACTCAGAGAAGGTGCGCAACTTTGAACACTTCAAGGCACTCCCTTGGGGGAAATAAATGGGAGGCTTTCCACATTCATACTGGCTTTGCAAGATTGAGGGAAAGCATACAATCCTAATCTTTCCCACTGTGAGGGAGTGAGAGGAATGGAGTCAACACACCCACAGGAAAGGTCTGAGAGACGCTCTGAACTCGAGCTGGGCTGACTGGTGCCTGACTTCTTTGTCTCCCAAGGCCAGCTGGTTAACACAGGAGGAGATGGCGACTTCTTCAGATGCAAAGAGAGCAATGCCAAGACTTCAAGGAACATAAAGAATCAAGGAAACAAGATACCACCAAAGAAACAAAATAAATCTCTGTGGAAGACACCTCAAAATGGAGATGTACAAACTGCCTGACAGAAAAATTAATCATCGTTAAGTTCAATGAACTGTAGGAGAGAACAGACAAATAAATAAAATCTGGAAAATATTACATGGACAAAATGAGACATCGAACAAAGAGAGTTTTGTTTTTTTGTTTTTTAAGGAACAAGATAAATTCTGGATCTTAAGAGTAAACTGAACTGACAATTTTCACACAAAAGCTGCGAGAGCACAGTTGATCAAGCAGAAGAAACAATGAACTCATAGACAAACATCTGAAATTATTCAGTTGGAAGAACAAAGAAGAAAAAATAAAGAAACTCTACGGTATTTACAGAACATCATCGAAATAAACACTGTGTGCATATGGTAGGCCCAAAAGGAGCAAAGAGAAAGGTCAGAAAACTGACAGAAGAGGAAAGAAATGTACCACAAGGGAAGTCACACAAGACTGTAAGACTGCTGAACAGAAGCCTTGTACAACGAAGAGTGGGAGGATATTTTCAAAGAAAAACATTTGCCAGCTAAGAAAACTATATCTGGTAAAGCTGTCCTTTACAAATGAAGAAGAGATAAAACTTTACCAGAAAAACAAATGCTGAGGAGGTTCATTGCCACTAGACCTCTCTCTCTCACACATACACACACAAAACGCCCTCTGAAGAGAGTTCTTTAGGTTGAAATGAAAAGATGCCAGTTAGCTTCATGAAAACATTTAAGAGTATAAAAGCCATTGGCAAAAGTAAGTATTCAGTAAAGTTCAAAGACTCCAGTACTATACATAATATGCACACATGCTCAGTTGCTTCAGCGTGTCCAACTCTTTGTGACTCCCATGGACTGTAGCCTGCAAGGCTCTTCTGTCCATGGGATTTTCCAAGCAAGCAAGAATACTGGAATGGGTTGCCATGCTCTCCTCCAGGGGATCCTCCTGACCCAGGGATCCAACCTATGTTTCCTGCACCTCCTGTGTTGCAAGGGGATTCTTTATCCACTGAGATACCTGGGAAGCCCTATATACACGATGTGGTGCTATGTCAATCACTTATAACTCTGGTATAAAAGTTAAAAGATAAAAGCATTAAAAATAACTAGAACTGCAACAATTTGTTCAAGGATGCACTCTATTAAAAAATGCTATAACAGCATTAATAGCATGAGATGTGGGGGGAAAGAAGTAAAAGCATAGAATTTTATATGAAATTGAAGCTGTTATCTTAAATGGCCTATTATCACTATAAAATGATTTTATAATTCTTGTGATAATCACAAAGAAAAAAACTGTTATTCAAAGCACAAAATATAAAGAGAAATGAAACAAAGCATACCTTCACACACACAAAAATATCATCACAAAGTAAGACAGTAAAAGAGGAAAAATGGGACAAAAGAACTACAAAATGTACAAAAAGCAACACTATGGCAATAGCAAATTCTTCCTTGTCAAACATCACTTTTTTTTATTATGGGCAAGTGTTTCTTTTATTTATTTATTTTTAATATAAATTTATTTATTTTAATTGGAGGCTAATTACTTTACAATATTGTAGTGGTTTTGCCATACATTGACATGAATCTGTCATGGATGTACATGTGTTCCCCCATCCTGAAACCCCCTCCCACCTGCCTCCCTATCCCATCCCTCTGGGTCATCCCAGTGCACCAGCCCCGAGCACCCTGGCTCATGCATCAAACCTGGACTGGTGATTTGTTTCACATATGATAATATACACGTTTCAATGCCGTTCTCCCAAATCATCCCACCCTCGCCCTCTCCCACAGAGTCCAAAAGACTGTTCTATACATCTGCGTCTCTTTTGCTGTTTGAAAGTAAATAAATTATATTCAACAATCAAAAGACACAGAGTAGACGGATGAACTAAAAACAAGACAACTATATGCTGCCTACAAGAAACTCATTAAAGCCTTCAGGATACAAATACACAAAAAGCAAAAGGATGGAAATAAGTAGTCCATGAAAATGCCAAAGAGAGCAGGGAGGCACACTTCAGTTCGGTCGCTCAGTCGTGTCCAACTCTCTGCGACCCCATGAACCGCAGCACGCCAGGCCTCCCCTGTCTGTCACCAACTCCTGGAGTTCACCCAAACTCATGTCCATTGAGTCCGTGATACAAACTAATACCAGATAAAATGTCAGATAAATTAAGATAAAATATCGGAGGGCACACTAACTAATATCAGATAAAATAGACTTTAAGTCAAAAACTGTCACAAGAGACACAGAAGGTTATTATATAATGATAAAGAGATCAATTCATCAAGAGGATATAACAATTACAAATACATATGCACCCAACCTTCAGTAGAGTTAAGTTTAGTTCAGTCACTCAATCGTGTCCGACTCTTTGTGACCCCATGAATCGCAGCACGCCAGGCCTCCCTGTCCATCACCAGCTCCCGGAGTCCACCCAAACCCATGTCCATCGAGTCGGTGATGCCATCCAACCATCTATTTCATCCTCTATTGTCCCCTTCTCCTCCTGCCCTCAATCTTTCCCAGCATCAGGGTCTTTTCAAATGAGTCAGCTCTTCGCATCAGGTGGCCAAAGTATTGGAGTTTCAGCTTCAGCATCAGTCCTTCCAATGAACACCCAGGACTTATCTCCTTTAGGATGGACTGGTTGGATCTCCTTGCAGTCCAAGGGACTCTCAACAGTCTTCTCCAACACCACACTTCAAAAGCATCAATTCTTTGGCCCTCAGCTTTCTTTATAGTCCAACTCTCACATCCATACATGACCACTGGAAAAACCATAGCCTTGACCAGATGGACCTTTGTTGGCAAAGTAATGTCCCTGCTTTTTAATATGCTATCTAAGTTGGTCATAACTTTCCTTCCAAGGAGCAAGCATCTTTTAATTTCATGGCTGCAGTCACCATCTGCAGTGATTTTGGAGACCCAAAAAATAAAGTCAGCCACTGTTTCCACTGTTTTCCCATCTATTTCCCATGAGGTGATGGGACCAGATGACATGATCTAAGTTTTCTGATTGTTGAGCTTTAAGCCAATTTTTTCACTCTCCTCTTTCACTTTCATCAAGAGGCTCTTTTGTTCTACTTCAGTTTCTGCCATCAGGGTGGTGTCATCTGCATATCTGAGGTTATTGATATTTCTCCTGGCAATCTTGATTCCAGCTTGTGCTTCTTCCAGCCCTTATATGTACTTATATGTACTTACTTACTTACTTCCAGTACTTATATGTACTCTGCGTATAAGTTAAATAAGTAGGATGACAATATACAGCCTTGACATACTCCTTTTCCTATTTGGAACCAGTCTGTTGTTCCATGTCCAGTTCTAACTGTTGCTTCCTGACCTGCATACCGGTTTCTCAAGAGGCAGGTCAGATGGTATTCCCATCTCTTTCAGAATTTTCCACAGTTTATTGTGATTCACACAGTCGAAGGCTTTGGCATAGTCAATAAAGCAGAAATAGATGTTTTTCTGGAACTCTCTTGCTTTTTCAATGATCCAGTGGATATTGGCAATTTGATCTCTGGTTCCTCTGCCTTTTCTAAAACCAGCTTGAACATCTGGAAGTTCTTGGTTCACATATTGCTGAAGCCTGGCTTGGAGAATTTTGAGCATAACTTTGCTAGCATGTGAGATGAGTGCAATTGTGCAGTAGTGTGAGCATTCTTTGGGACCGCCTTTCTTAGAGATTAGAATGAAAACTGACCTTTTCCAGTCCTGTGGCCACTGCTGAGTTTTCCAAATTTGTTGGCATATTGAGTGCAGCACTTTCACAGCATTACCTTTTAGGATTTGAAATAGCTCAACTGGAATTCCATCACATCCAGTAGCTTTGTTCATAGTGATGCTTTCTAAGGCCCACTTGACTTCACATTCCAGGATGTCTGGCTCTAGGTGAGTGATCACACCATTGTGATTATCTGGGTCATGAAGATCTTTTTGTACAGTTCTTCTGTGTATTCTTGCCACCTCTTTTAGTATCTTCTTCTGCTTCTGTTAGGTCCATACCATTTCTGTCCTTTATTGAGCCCATTTTGCATGAAATGTTCCCTTGGTATCTCTAATTTTCTTGAAGAGATCTCTAGTCTTTCCCATTCTGTTGTTTTCCTCTATTTCTTTGCATTGATCGCTGAGGAAGGCTTTCTTATCTCTCCTTACTATTCTTTGGAACTCTGCATTCAAATGGGTGTATCTTTCCTTTTCTCCTTGCTTTTTGCTTCTCTTCGTTTCATCACTTCACGATTCAAACTTACAGCAATTTGTTACATTGTATACCTTAAGTAATGTTACATGTTGATTATATCAATAAACCTGGGGGAAATTTTTTTAAAGATGAGATCATGTTTCTCCTCCAGTCTTAAGAATGCATGCCATTTACCCTGTTCAAGAGTTTATTTCTTACTCCTTGGGATGCCACTGGATTGTTCTGGGTGCTGGACAATTTTCAGGGATTCATTAAATGCTTTTTTTTTTTTAAGGAATCGAATGGTTGTAACAGTATCTGAATGAATTCTGAAGGAACAGGGGTTTTAACCAGAATACAGTAAAGAGAAGTCAGCGAATAAAAAAAAACTAATCTAACCTCCTGCACTCATGTGAAGTACAGTGATAGAAAATAAGAACTTAATAAGGTTGTACAAGATGTATGTTGATCACAGAGAAACCCCAATGGGTACAAGAAGGATTTGTAACAAGGTAAATAAATGGAAAGTTAAATCAGCAAAGAAAAAAGTCAGGCATTATGTACAGGAGAGTCCTAGATATGATAGATTACAGAGTAGACTGAAGGGTGACAGGGCTCCAATGCTGCTTGGACAAAATATGATAGGAAGGACTAAATATAGTATTGACATGTTTTCCATCTCCTTGAAAGAACTATCTCAAGAAATTTAATACTTAGATATTATAAACTAGTTTGCCTCCTACCTTGCAATCCATTGTACAGCATGCCCCTGAACCACATACTTTATCTTTTTTCTTCAAACATGTTCTAGCATCACAGCAGCCTGGATGAGTACAGTCCTATAAACAAATGCTTTGTTACTCAATCATGTATGACCAGGTACAATCCTACAAAAGTGCAAGACAGAATTTATTTACAAAGTCTGAGCATATCCTAAAATCCAGAGCTTCAATAATTCCTTTCTTTATCTGAGACTTCCTGAAATCAACATCTCATTCAGTAGTTTGTAAAAGAAATGTCATTTCACTACATTCAATATAATTTGAACAATATTAATACACTACTGTGGGGCCAAAACCTTACAGGAAATAGTTATTCTGTATCTTGTTAGCTATCATTTTCTTATATTATCACTTTCATAATAAATGTTTACATATGGAATGTCTCTGATGTGAAGCTGTCAAACAAAACCTCAAACCTCTGTCCCCTCAAAAGTGGTCCACAAGCCAGGCTAGTCTATCCAGACCTCTGATTTCACTGGGACCTGACCCCATACACATTTGCATTTTATAAGATTCAGTGTCTTAGATCAATTTTTCCATTTATTTGAGTTTCCTGCTGAGTTTCCTGTCTTTTTCCTTACTGGTATTTTCAACCAACAGCTTCACGAGAGGCAACAATACTATATTTTTAAAAGGTTATTTATTTCATATATTGACTCATGTAATCCTGTACTGACAGTTTAAATATACCTTTCTTTTTTTTTTTTCCCTTACTGTCTCTTTGAATCAAAGGTTTGGTTATTCTTAGTTTGGGGGGTTTGTCTTCTTCAACACAACTGTATTTGCAAGGGTAGACTTTCTTTTTTTTAATTGGAAGCTAATTACTTTACCCCCACTCCAGTATTCTTGCCTGGAAAATCCCATGGACTGAGGATCCTGGTAGGCCACAGTCCATGGGGTCACAAAGAATCAGACACGGCTGAGCAACTTCACTTTACAATTACTTTACAATATTCTAGTGTGTTTTGCCATACATTGATATGAATCAGCCATGGGTGTACATGTATCCCCCATCCTGAACCCACCTCCCTCCCCATCCCATCCCTCAGGGTTGTCCCAGTGCACCAGCCCTGAGCACCCTGTCTCATGCATCGAACCTGGACTGATGATCTATTTCACACATGGTAATATACATGTTTCAATGCTATTCTCTTAAACCATCCCACCCTCACCTTCTCCCACAGAGTTCAAAAGTCTGTTCTTTATCTCTGTGTCTCTTTTGCTATCTTGAATATAGGGTCATCGTTACCATCTTTCTAAATTCCATATATATGCATTAATATACTGTATCAGTGTTTTTCTTTCTGACTTACTTCACTCTGTATAATAGGCTCCAGTTTCATTCACCTCTTTATAACTGATTAAATGCATTCTTTTTAATAGCTGGGTAATATTCCATTGTGTATATGTACCACAGCTTTCTTATCCATTCATCTGCCAATGGACATCTAGGTTGCTTCCATGTCCTAGCTATTGTAAACAGTGCTGTGATGAACACTGGGGTACATGTGTCTCTTTCAATTCTGGTTTTGTTGGTGTGTATGCCCAGCAGTGGGATTGCTGGGTTGTATGGCAGTTCGATTTCCAGTTTTTCAAGGAATCTCCACACTGTTCTCCACAGTGGCTGTACTAGTTTGCATTCCTACCAACAGTGTAAGAAGGTCCCCTTTTCTCTGCACCTTCTCCAGCATTTATTGTTTGTAGACCTTTTGATAGCAGTCATTCTGACCAGTGTGAGAAGGCACCTCATTGTGGTTTTGATCTGCATTTTTCTGATAATGAATGATGTTGAGTATCTTTTCATGTGTCTGTTAGCCATCTGTATGTCTTCTTTGGAGAAATGTCTGTTTATTTTGGCTCATTTTTTTATTGGGTCGTTTAATTTTCTGGTATTGAGCTGCATGAGCTACTTGTATATTTTTTAGATTAATTCTTTGTCAGTTGCTTTGTTTGCTACTATTTTCTCCCATTCTGAAGGCTGTCTTTTCACCTTGCTTATAGTTTCATTCGTTGTGCAAAAGCTTTTATGTTTGATTAGGTCCCATTTGTTTATTTTTGCTTTTACTTCCATTCCACTGAGAGGTGGGTCATAGATGATCCTGCTGTGATTTATGTCAGAGAGTGTTCTGCCTATTTTTTCCTCTAAGAGTTTTATAGTTTCTGGTCTTACATGTAGGCCTTTAATCCATTTTGAATTTATTTTTGTGTATGGTGTTAGAAAGTGTTCTAGTTTCATTCTTTTACAAGTGGTTGACCAGTTTTCCCAGCACCACTTGTTAAAAGAGGTTGTCTTTTCTCCATCGTATATTCTTGCCTCCTTTGTCGAAGAGAAGGTGTCCATAGGTGTGTGGATTTATCTCTGGGCTTTCTATTCTGTTCCATTGATCTATATTTCCATTTTTGTGCCAGTACCATACTGTTTTGATGACTGCAGCTTTGTAGTATAGTCTGAAGTCAGGCAGGTTGATTCCTCCAGTTCCATTCTTCTTTCTCAACATTGCTTTGGCTATTCGAGGTGGTTTTTTTTTTTTTTTTAATTTCCATGCAAATTGTGAAGTTATTTGTTCTAGTTCTCTGAAAAATACTGTTGGTAGCTTAATAGGGACTGCCTTGAATCTGTAGATTGCTTTGTATAGTGTATTCATTTTCACTATATTGATTCTTCCAATCCATGAGCATGGTATATTTGTCCATCTACTTGTGTCATCTTTGATTTCTTTCACCAGTGTTTTACAGTTTTCTATATATAGATCTTTTGTTTCTTTAGGTAGACTTATTCCTAAGTATTTTATCCTTTTCGTTGCAATGGTGAATGGAATTGCTTCCTTAATTTCTCTTCCCTTTTCTTAAACAGAGAATGCTCTGGCTATTTCAAAATTTTCCTTTTCCTCTCCTTCTGCCAGAAACATAAGACTTTTCTCCAGTATTCACTGTGAGAACCAGTTCAAGTTTCTGGAGGTAAAACTCATAAAAGTGTGAGGGCCTTCCTATGACTGTGTTCCCAAGGAGTTTTAAACTATGAGTTCACATTAAGCCTCCAGAAATTTGTCAATTACAGTTTAGGTTTTCCTACCGAGATGTTGGTCCCCAAAAGGTTTTAGTTTGTAGGTTACTACTCCAGTAGTTGTGATTCTCGGCATTCACCTCCAGTTTGGGGGGCAGGTGTTTGCTCTGTGACCTCATTTCTCTGATGGATGTGAGAGCTTTTTACTTGTTGCAAAGACTAAGTAGTGACTTCTAAGCTTCTCACATGTCAGACTAAAAACCATAATTTTTATCTTTCTATGTAATTGAATAAAAGTCCTTTGAATTGGCTTCTGATATACACAGATATATATATAGTGCATATATATGTTTGAACACATATGAATTATAAATGTTTTCTCCTATTTCAGACTCTATCATTTTATTTTTCTTAACAGAGCCTGAAAGAAAAAGTTTCTTTCAATAAATTTGATGAAGTACAACTTACATTGTTTTTCTATAAAATCTCATTCTTATTTGCCTTCTCTAAGAATTTTTTGCCTATCACAAAGTCAGAAAGACTGTCTCCTATGTTTTATTCTAAAAGCTTTAGGATTTTTGCTTTTTTATATTTAAATATTTGATTCATTTCAGTTAGTTTTTCTGTATGATGAGATATCAACGTGTTTTATGTACATTGATTTCTAGTTCATACATTACTTTTGTTGGAAAGATTTTCACCCATTGAACTGCCTCAATATACTGCAGAAAATCAATTAACCACGTAAACATTTTATATATGGATTCTCTGTATGGTTTCATTAAGGGATATAGTTATGCTTTGGCCAATACCATATTGTCTTATTATAACTTTATAAACAATTTTGAAATTTTCATAAAATATGCTCCATCTTTGTTCTTTTGCTTTGACTGTTTTAGCATCTGCATTTCCAAATACATTGTAGTATTAGCTTGTAAATTTCCACAGAAAGATGGTGGTGTTTGGATTGGGATTATGATACAGAGCTGACATCTTAACAACACTGTATCTCCCACTCCATGAAAGTGGGATACGTCTCCATTTCAATCTTTTATTTATCTGAGCAATGAAAGGTTTTACTTCACAGGTCTTGCATGTATTCTGTTAAATTTATCTCTATTTAATGTTTTTAAGACAATGTATATGGAACTGCATGTTTTAGTTCATTTTCCATTTGTTTATTGTTTTTACATAGAAATCTATGGAATTTGAGTTCATTTGCATTCATTAATTAGCTTTAGAAGCCTTTGGGAGTAGATTATTTAGGAATCTCTACTCATGTGGCCCAGTATAATTTGACTAAAGACAGCTTTAATCTTTCTTTTCGTTCATTGTGAGTTTCTTTGTCTTGCCTTACTGCAATGGCAGAAGCACGCACTGCAGTGTTGAATGGAAAGAGGAAGAATGAATCTTTTTGTCTTTCTCCATATATTAGGGAGAAACAATGAGTCTTTCACCAGAAAGTGTGATAATAGTTGCAAGTTTTTGAGAGATGTACTTCATTAGAGTGAGGAGGTTCTCTTCTATTGGTGGAGTGCTGAAAGAGTTTATAATGAATTGCTGCTAAATTTTCTCAAGTATTTTTTCTTCATCTATTCTGTGACTGTGGTAAATTACATTGAATGCCTTTCAATTATCTTGATGAATATTGCAAGTGCACTTAAAAAGAATGTCTAAATCTGGTTGTCTAATATATTGGCCTATGTTTAGATGCTTTAGTCATGTCTGACTCTTTGCAACCCTGTGGACTACAGCTTGCCAGGATCCTCTGTCCAAGGGATTCTCCAGGCAAGAATACTGGAGTGGAGTTGCCATTTCCTCCTCCTTTATTTATTGGCCTATAAATATCAATTATATTAAGGTGGTAGATAGTACTGTTCAGGTCTTATACATCCTTACTGACTTTTTATCTAGTTCTATAAATTACTGACAGATATGAAATAAACCTCCAAATATGATCATTTATTTGTCACTGCATCCCTTTAGTTCTATCAGTACTTGCTTCAGGATATCCAAAGATCTAATATATGTGTAAATTATGATATGTTTCTCATATATTTAAGCATACATATATATATGATCATATATACTTATTATTGTTATGTCTTCCTTACACACTTTTTATCTTTTTGAAGCATTTGTCAATGTTGATGTCACTGTCATTGTTCAGTCACTAAAGTTGTGTCCAACTCTTTGCAACCCCATGGACTGCAGCACACCAGGCTCCTCTGTCCTACACTATCTCCTGGAGTTTGCTCAGATTCATGTCCATTGAGTCAGTGATACTATCTAACCATCTCATCCTCCGCTGCCCCCTTCTCCTTTTGCCTTCAATCTTTCCCAGCATCGGGGTCTTTTCCAATGAGTCAGCTCTTCACATCAGTTGGCCAAAGGACTGGAGCTTCAGCTTCAGCATCAGTACTTCCAGGACTAAATATTCAGGGTTGATTTTTTTTTTTAGGATTTGCTGGTTTGACCTCCTTTCAGTTCAAGGGACTCTCAAGAGTCTTCTCCAGCACCACAATTCAAAAGCATCAGTTCTTCTGCACTCAGCCTATTTTATGGTTCAATTTTCAGATTCACACATGACTACTGGAAAACCATAGCCTTGACTATACAGACATTTGTCAGCAAAGTGATGCCTCTACTTTTTTAGTATGCTGTCTAGGCATTACACATATTTTTTATTTTTGTATTTTGCATTTAAAAACTAAATATATTTGGCTGTCTTATATTTACTGTTTTCCAGTTATATTATTTTCTGCTATCTTACTTTCTACCTTAGAAGGCATTTGGGCTTAAAATACAATCCTTACAGATAGCATGTAATTTGTTCTTCATTTTTATTTAGTCTGACAGTTTCTGCTTTTATTCAGATTTTGGCCTATTTACATTAATTATTAATATGTATGTCAGTTTGTCATTTTGCTGCTTATTTCTTATTTGTCTCATCTTGGTTTTGCTCCATGATTTGCTTTATTTTTTGTTCATGAACTATGATTAGTATTTTATTTTAATTCTTCTATTGGCTTTTTTATATGCCTTTGCATAATGTTAAAATATTTGCTCTAGGATTTACAGTAAGTATTTTTAAAATACTATAATCTATATAGAGTTAATATTGATTTCCTTCAGATAAATTATAGAAACCTTGAACCAGTTTATTTCAACTCTTTCATCTTTAGTGCTATCTTAGTTATTATACAGATGCACATACATAGAGATCCATACAGACACGTATATATTCACATACATGCAGATACATAAATGTGCATATATATACATAAATACATCCATACCCATATATAGTGTGTATATATGTACACAATATAGTATAAAAAGAACTCTTTTGTTATCTTTCTATCTATTGCTCTTCTATCATTCATCTTCACTTTGGTTTGCTCTTAATTCTATATTTATGTCTTCTACAAGTGATAGATTTCATTTTAAAATATTTTAATTGGGATAACCTGTCAACACAGAAATTTTTCTCCCTATAATAGCAAATAATATATTTTCTATTCCAGTGGTAACTGTCTCATCTTTAGATGTTCTTGACTGTTTTTGCTACTTGTTGTTAAAGGCATATTTATTCACCCCCTTATACACTCTTTGTGGTCACTAATTATAAGATTAGAGCTGATGCACAACATACTAAAGAATATAAAAGGGCAAAATTTGAAGACAAATATTAACTAACAGATGCTTGCTCTCCACTTCAAAAATGGCAAAATGAGAAAATTTAAAGGCTTCCATCTTCCCCAAAGAAGACTTTTTTCAAATATTCTTCCAAAAAATAAGGTATTCTTTACCTTCTTTTCCACCTCTCATTCACATGTATGGGAAATAAAATTTGAAAATAATTTCCACTAACCTTTGCAGTGCCACAATCACATTGTTCACCTGTTTCCAATATCCCATTGCCACACATCTTCCCCTGTTTGTAAACTGGCTCATCAGGAAGGATTTTATAAAGACACTCAATGCCAGAATATGCAGCAAAATATTTAAAGTCATCCAAGCTACAGGTGCTAAAATCCTTTACACCCCCAGATTGTCTAAAATATAAAAACATCAGTATGACAAAAATTATTGCGCTCTCTCTCTCTCTCTCTCTCTATGTATGTATATATATATATATATATATATATATATACATTTTTCCCAATATATGATGCTTTGAAGAGAGATTTAGAAAGCATATTCTCATGGAAAATAATAATCACATATAAAATAATATAAAAGCATTTTTTAAATGCTAAGATATTTAACACACTTTTAAAATGTCACCAAGAAAATTCTTGTAATAAAAAAAAAATCTTTGGCCATTCACCCTGTTTTAAAGAAGAACAATTATTTACCTCTCCAATGATCCTTATTAAATATTTAAACACAGAAACTGTGATATTCTTTATTTAATTCTAGTGTTAAACAACTGCAGTTAAAATTTTGGCCTCAGTATTGAACATAGTTTTATTTATTTAATATCATTTTTGTATTTTTTATTTAACTGCCAATATGAACATGTCTGTATTACCTTCAAGAGCATATTTTTTTAGCGCTCTTGCTCTCTGTAATTAAGCATTTTTCAAATAAGAATCTGTTGTTTAATTTATGCCATGGGCGGGACAGTGGGGATATGTCCTGACACAGTGAGAAAGTTGTTACAAGTAGTTTGCTAATATCTTCACATCCAACTAAAACACTAGAAAGAATATGGTTTAAAAGTAAAGACTATGCCCTAGACAAGTATTTGACAAATGTTTCTGTGAAAGGCCACATAGTTAATATTATAGACCTATGTGACACATGCTCTGTTGCAGCTACTCAACCTGCCTCTGCAGTGCAAAAGCAGCTGTAAACAACATGTGAAACAAGAAACCTAAAAAATTTATTTACAAAGCAGTCAGGCAGCAAAATTTGGCCTATGATTCGTTGTTGGTTAACCTCAGCCCTAAACTAGAATCTACTCTCCATCAATTCTTGAGCCTAAACTCAAGCCTTGACAAGATTTCCAGACAAAACAAGTTTGGAAGTTCAGCTCTGACATTTTAGTGGGATTTGGGAACACCTTGAGTTATCTATAGACTCACGAAAATGAGTCATAAAATCAAGTACATTAAAGTAGAGAATCCCCATAGACAGAGGAGCCTGGTGGGCGACAGTCCATGGGGTCACAAAGATCGGACACAACTGAGCGATTAAGTATAGCAAAGTTCACAAAAGAAATTTTCATGCAGATGGAAATGTGGCATAGCCTGATTAATATTGTGATTCAGGGATTTATACACTTATATTCACCAAAAGTCATAATTCTTATGCTATGTAACTGAAACTAACATGATGTGATAAATAATCAATATTTCAAATTTTAAAAATCTCAAAAAGTTTTCATAAGAATTGGAAATCCCACAAAAAAATGTTTAAGAAAATGCAGAGGACCTAGAATTCCCAAAACAATTCTGGAAAAGATGAAAAAACTTGGGGATTTAAACTACCTGATTTCAAAAATTGAATATAAAGCTACAGTAATAAAGATAGAAAGCTTTTCTATAAAGGTAAACGTACAGATTAATACAGATTAATGACATAAAACATGAGACATAATGACATGAAATAGAAAGTCCAATAAAAATTCACACATTAATGTAAATTGGTTTTTTACAGTCACCAAGGCAATTAAGTGGGGGAAAGGAAGGTCTTTTCAACAAGTGCTATTGGAATGACTGGAAATCCATAGAGCAAAAATTAAAATAAAGTTAAACACATACACAATAATCAACTCAAAATGTATTGCCAAACTGAATATAAGAGTTATAAAACCACAATGCATAAAGAAAAAATTGACTAACTGTATTTCACCAAAATTAAAAACGTTATCTTAAAAATGGTACCCTAAGGATAAAATACTCAAAAATCATATATCTGGAAAAGAACTAATAGCCAGAACATAGAAAATCTAAGTTATTTTTTTTTTCATGGACAGAGGTTTAAATAGGCTCTTCAAATAAGATATAAAGCACAAAGCTATAAAGCAGGAAAATATATTCAACATCATTAGCTTCCCCGAAAATTCAGATTAAAACCAATATGAGGTAACTTTACATCCACAAAATAATTCAGATTAAACAAACTGAGCATAGTAAGTCTTGGTAGTCATATGGCTCAACCAGGAGTGGCTACATGATTTGTAGGAACCAATGCAAAATGGAAGTGCGGGACCCCTTAAATGATATTAATTTAAAAAAAAAAAAAAAAACTTTTTCCTTTTTCCAGCAGTCTCTGTCAGTGAGGCATAGTTACTTATTTGCAACTTAATGTCTTTCTAAATTTAAAAAAAAAATTGTTCACATGGATTGCACTATCCATCCTTACATTGTATAATGCAAATATTAAAGCATTTGATTTCATGCAAATCACTGAAGTTACACAATTCACATGTCGTGCCCCAGTGGGTACCTTCAATCTAGCCAGCAGATAAAAACTGAAGTCAGACTCTGGAAGGTAGGAAGGAGGAAGAGAAATGTCCTGAGGCATAGAGAGGTGTGGGGATTTGGGACTATTTTGGTGTATGTTCCATCTGTACTTGAAAAGGATGTGTATCCTAAAGTTGGGTATAGTTCTCTATAACTATCAATTAATTCAGTTTGATTAATAGAAATATAAAGTTCCTAACCACCCCCCAAAAAAGTTTAAGTAGTGTGTATTTAATAAAGAAAATTGTCTTACAAAGCTTCTGGAGACATTGTGCAAACATCCCCTGAACAACGGCAGATCTCAGTATTATCATAACTCATTCCCACATTAAGGCCAAGCAGCTGCACGATACTGACAGCATATGACTCCAACGATAAACCCGCTAAATACTAAATATAAGGGAAATAAAAGAAAATTAGTTAGCTAAGGATCATATTCAGTTATAAAAAATTATGTACTTAATCAAAAATTAGTATATAAAATTCATTAATGCAGCCAAAATACTTATGCAGATACATATATAAGAGAGTTATATGAGTATTATTAAACATGGATGGATGAGTAACACAACCCTTTCATTTCAAGTGTTGACAATACCAGCTATCTTAGCAAATAAAATAGGGCTTAACCACCACTAGGCATTACTTCTTTGAATTACTTTAAACAAAATGCTATTGTAATATTTTAATAATCAATCCTACATTTTCCTTATAGTAAACAGCCTTTAAAATAGGTCCCAATGATATTTATGTCCCTATGTATTCCCATTCCAGTGAGTATAGGCTAGACTTCCTGACTTGATTCTAATTAATTTAATACAGCAGAAGTGACAGGTCTTCATTTCCAGTCATTCAGTCAGTCAATTCAGTCGCTCAGTCATGTCTGACTCTTTGTGACCCCACAGACTGTAGCACACCAAGTCTCCTTATCCATCACCAACTCCCGGAGCTTGCTCAAACTCATGCCCATCGAGTCGGTGATGCCATCCAACCATCTCATCCTCTGTCATCCCCTTCTCCTCCTGCCTTCAATCTTTCCCAGAATCAGGGTCTTTTCCAATGAGTCAGTTCTTCACATCAGGTGGCCAAAGTATTGGAGTTTCAGCTTCAACATCAGTCCTTCCAGTGAATTTTCAGGACTGATTTCCTTTAGGATGGACTGGTTTTATCTCCTTGCAGCCCAAGGGACTCACAAGACTCTTCTCCAACACCACAGTTCAAAAGCATCAATTCTTTGGCGCTCAGATTTCTTTGTCGTCCAACTCACATCCATACATGACTACTGGAAAAAACCATAGCTCTGACTAGACATACCTTTGTTGGCAAAGTAATGTCTCTACTTTTTAACATCCTGTCTGGGTTGGTCATAGCTTTTCTTCCAAGGAGCAAGCATCTTTTAATTTCATGGCTGCAGTCACCATCTGCAGTGATTTTGGAGCCCAAGGAAACAAAGTCTGTCACTGTTTCCATTGTTTCCCCATCTCTTTCCCCATGAAGTGATGGGACTGGAGGCCATGATCTTAGTTTTCTGAGTGTTGAGTTTTAAGCCAGCTTTTTCACTCTCCTCTTTCACTTTCATCAAGAGACTCTTAAGTTCTTCTTCACTTTCTGCCATAAGGGTGGTGTCATCTGCGTATCTGAGGTTATTGATATTTCTCCCAGCAATCTGGATTCCAGCTTGTGCTTCATCCAACCTGGCATTTTGCATGATGTACTCTACATATAAGTTAAATAATCAAGGTGACAATATACAGCCTTGATGTACTCCTTTCCTGATTTCGAACCAGTCTGTTGTTCCATGTCCAGTCCTAACTGTTGCTTCTTGACCTGCATACATATTTCTCAGGAGGCAGTTAAGGTGGTCTGGTATTCCCATCGCTTTCAGAATTTTCCAGTTTGTTGTGATCCACACAATCAAAGGCTTTGGCGTAGTCAATAAATCAGAAGTCATAAGTAGTCAACAAATCATTTCCAAGAAAAGTAATATAGAAAACCGACTTCTTGGATCCTATGTCTTTCTCTCTCATTCACCCTGGGGGAAGACAGCTACTATATCATGAAGCAGGCCTGTGGAGAGGCCCTCAGAAGTGAGCTGGGAAATATTTTCTGAGTTCTTCCAACAGCCACATGATAGCACTTAAAAGCAAATTCCCTCTGTGTTGAACCTTGAGAATATCACAAGTAGCATCTTAATTTCACCCACTAAACTGTTCCTAGATTCCTGATCCACAGAACTATGTTGTTTCCATGTGATACAGTTTGGTACAACCAGTTACATAGCAATAGGATAGATAACTAATGAGTTATCTATAGTGACAGATAACTAAAACATCCTCAGTAGGCATGGTTGTTTTCTTTCTGGTCATTCCCAATATCTGTATAGATGTTTACAGCAGCTTTATTCATAACTTCCAAGACTTGTAAGCATTCCTGATGTCCTTTAGTAAGTGAGTAGATAAACTGTGGTATGTTTCAGACAATGGAATATTATTCAGCCCTAAAAAGAAATGAGCTGCAAGGTCACGAAAAGACAAGGAAGAAATTTAAGTGCATACTACTAAATGAAAGAAGCCAACCTGCAAAGACTATATACTGTATGATTCCAACTATATGACATTCTTGGAGAAAGAAATAGAAGATCCTTGGTTGCAGGTGGGGAGGGGAGAAATTAACTGGCAGAGCACAGAGGATTTTTAAGGCAGTGAAAATACTGTGTATGATAGCATAATGATGGATACATGTCACTATTTGACCAAATCCATAGAATGTAGAACACCAGGATTGAACCCCAAGGCAAATATGAACTCTGGCTGACTTTAATGGGTCGGTGCATGTTTACCAATTGTGAGAAGTATACCACCCTGGTGAGTGATGCTGATACCACTGTGCATGTGCAGGTGAAAGGAATTCATGAACTTCCATCTCAATGGTGCCGTGAGCCTAAAACTGCTCTAAAAATAGTATTCTTAAAAAGTTATTGGGTTCTTGATGCACCAAGAGCAAGGTGGCATTGTGAGGGAATGGCAAGAACAGTTCAGAGGAGATGTACATGTCCATCCCAAACTCCCTAACTATCCCTTCTCCTCACCTTGCCCCCCAACTCTGTTACCATAAATTCATTCTCTAAGCCTGTCTTTTTCTGTTTCATAAATAAGTTCATTTGTATCATTTCTTTTTAGATTCTCCATATAAGGGATGCCATATGATATTTCTCCTTCTCTTATTTCACTCAGTATGACACTCTCTAGGTCCCCAGGTTTTTTGTTTTTATTTTTTGTTTGTTTGTTTCTTTGGCTCCCAGGTTTTGATCAAAAGCAGTTCTTAGGACAAAACAGAAACCCCTGACAGGAAACACTTTATTCTCTTCAAAGTTACAGACATCATTAATGGTAACCAAGGAAAAGAAAAATACTAACCATGGAACACACTTTATTTATCAGAAGACATAATGCTGATCTCTTGGAAAAGGCATTCAATAAAACTTTTATGTCTGCATCGGGTCCAGATCAGTGGTTTAATTGAGAGACATAACGCTTTCTTCAAACAATTCTTTTTCAAATTCTGGTCCATCAAACTGACCCCTAAATGGGTATCTACATGGCCCAAGCTCTTAATCTCTCTTAATTCAAGGATCCTTGTCTGACTCACACCACACAAACTTTAAAACATTTTTCCATTTCCCTTCCCTATATTTAAAGGGGGTTAGGTCTCATCTTCATGCATATGAAGACTCACTGGTAAGTCCCTTTAATTATGTCTCCTCTCCTGCTGGAAATTTTTTATCTTGCCCCAACCCATAAGGATTGGAGACCAGATCCAGATACATATTCTTCTGAGTTCTATTAACCACAGATTCCCTCATGGTCTAAGCAGTTGCTAATCTGAAATAAGATCCATTTGAGGCTAAACTTTCATTACCACAAAAACAAACAAATGAAAAACAAAAGCCCCTCAAGTGCAGCTATACAATGTTCTTGACTGTTCATCTCATTACTGTTGGTCTCAATATTTTCACTGGTTTACAATCTGGAGGCTCAAATCCTTCAAGTAAGCCATTTTTCCAACCAGACATGGCAAATGCTGAGGCCCACATACCTTCAAGTTTGGCTAATACAAACCTTACAAACCAAAGACTTCACCAGCTCGCCTCTCATCAACCAAACTAACAACTGAGGCAAAAGGCCCATACTGACTGGCCAAATTAGGGTGCCTGCCTTCAGCATGATTATGGAGCCCTAAACACAGGTATAAATATTTCAAATGGCAAAAAACCTGGCTTTCTCTTAAAACATACACCAAAATCAGGTCATATAATTTAAAACCTATTTATAACAGAACTCTTGCCATCATCTAATAGGACAAAACCTTAGACTGTTGAACACTTTTAGATCAAGCCACACGTAACTGGGGCTGTGCCAGCCAGGCTCTGCAGAGGTGCCAAGGTCACTTTTGCTTGCTGTGTATCCATAAGCCCCTTGAGTTAGCAGATCTTTATAAGTCAAAGTCACAGGCCCAGCATTGCCTTCATATGACACAAGGCCTTTAGCATCATTTTAATACCACAGAGCCACGAAAATAAAACGTGCGTTGACTCAAGTCAGTATCACCTTTAAAAGGATATCCTAGTTCTACACCCCCAAACAACATTGCACTCGTCCAGGATCTCACTGCTAGAGATGGTATCACCTCAAATGATATCTTTCCAGCCTAAGACCTGCCTGTTAGAGATGACTCTGCATCCTGCATGGAGACCACTTCTCCGCAGACACTAAAACCACCACCCCAGGCGTGCCCAGGGACTGCCGCTCCCAAGGTGCAAATGGCACACAGGTCATGTAATGGTTTTCTTACTTTGATATTAGGGACTCTATTGCATTTCCTGAGCTTGCTCTCTTTATAGCCCATGACAAACGTATACTTATCTGTTTTCTATCAAAGTATATATCCCTACACTCCATGTCTAAATGAAAATCTGTGCTATTCTAAAAACTGGTGGAGGTTATTGCTTTCCCTAGGAATCACCTGCCCTGTATCAGCGAACCCCCTTGACCCTAAAGAGAGGACCACTCACTCTCCAGTGCCTTCTCCTACTACTTTCTCTAGTTTTCTACCACTGTACAACCTCCCACCCTACATCCCTGACCATGACCACCACAACCACTGCTTCCCTTTGCATACATACAAAAACCATGAATCTTTATATGTACTTTACCAAACTAATCTACTGACACTCTCCGACAACATAAATTGCCTGACCGACTTGCCACTTTTACTCCCCAAATACACCAGGATATATCATTGTCCAAAAAAACACATATAATTTTTAATACCATTTATAACTGCACAAACACTGTTAGAGACTCTAGAAATTTCAGATATATTTCTTTTGCTAACATCATACAAATGCGAAATTTAGTTACAGGTTGGCCTACAAGAAATCCTTACACTTCTACTTGCGTTTCTCCTTTTAACTCTCATAAGAAAATGTTTTCTATGCTGTTTAGCAAAACTTATGCCCTAAGCTCTAAAAGTCTCTTCTTCTGTTATGCCAAAAGTTTGATAACATTTCAAAGCACAATAGGACTAACTTCATTAATATCACATTTTCTGTATTCTGATGCCTTCATATCTAGGGCCCTACCAACTTGGAGAACTGCCCCTCTTAAGAGTTCTCCAATTGCTTCACAAAGTAGACAACTCACCTACAAATGCACCGTTCATACACACACCAGTCAATCCAGAGCCCATATAACTTAGCATTCACTTTATCAGACTCACATACACCAGGCTGTTATCCACCTGCCAAGGTCACACCAGGGGCTAGGTACCAGACAACTAAGGACAGCCTCTATGCCTCATGGCCTGTTGAAACTAGCCAACTGGAGACCTGTTTAACCTCTCCTGTTTCTTCCCAATGAAACCATAAGAGGCTCTTGGCCACACTTCCCTCTGCCTCCTATGCTTCTTGATCAAACCTGGTGCTTCTTTATGTGGCCTCTGAATGCTGCAGCATATTTTTTGTTTCTAGGGAACTGTAAGTACGGTAAACTTCTGGATGACAGCCATTCTCATATCTGCATGTATTTCCATACCTAATGAAAACATATCCCAGGTAACCCTGAAAATTTTTCAAAGTAGATTACCTTGTTCTTTACTTAAGTTAGTTTAGTGTAGTTAATTCAAGCTACATTACAATAAAAGTACTTGTAAATTCATATATTATAAATTCTGTGGTGTCTGCTTAAATTTTTTAATGTAATTACTACTCGAGAAAGGAGAGAAAATGAAGTAATATAAAATGTGCAGTTAAAACCACAGAAGGCAAAAAAAGGAAAACGGAAGATTTTAAAAAGAAACAGGGAACAAGGATAATGAATAGAAAATAGACAAAAGTCAACATCCATTTATGATTTTTAAGAACTCTCAACAAAGTGGGTATGAAGGTAACATATAGCAATAAAGGCCACATCCAACAAGCCCACACCTAACATCACATTCACTGTTAAAAAGATGAAAAGTTTTTCCTCTAAGAACAAGAATAAGACAAATATACTCACTATCACTACTTTTATACAGCATAGTATGGAAGTCCTAGCCAGGGCAATGAGATAAGGAAAAAAAAGACATCCAAAATGGGAAAACAAGAAGTAAAACTGTCACTATTGCCAAATTACAAGATATTATACATAGAAAATCCTAAAACTACACATACACACACACACACACACACACACACACAAATTCTGTTAGAACTAATACATTAATTCAGTCGAGTTTCTAGACACAGTCAATATAAGAAAGTCTGTTGTGTTTCTAGGCATTAATAATACACAATCAATAAAAGAAATTAAGTAAACACTCCCATTTACAACTGTATTAAAAAGAACAAAATATAATCAAGGATATGAATTATACACTGAAAACTGTAAGACAATGAGGAAAGAAACTGAGAAAGACACAAATAAATGAAAAGACATTTCATGTTCATGGAATTAATATTGTTAAGAATTATTGTTAAGAATTAATATTGTTAAAATGTCCATTTTACCCAAGGTCATCTACAGGTTCAGTGCAACCTCTATCAAAATTCTAATGGCAATTTTCACCAAAATAAAACAATCCTAAAATTTGAATGACAGACAAATGACCCCATAGTTGAAGAAATCTTGAGAACAAAGAATAAAGCTGGAGGTATCATGTTTCCTGATTTCAAACTATATTACAAAGCTGTAGTAATCAAAACAGTATTAAATTCTGTAACTATTTGTGGTGATAGATATTAACTAGATTTTTGTGGTGATCATTTTGCAATATATACAAATAACAAATCACTATGTTTTACACTTGAAACTAATATAATATATGTCAATTAAGCCTGAATAAGACATTTAAACAATATGGTACTGGCACAAAAGCAGACACAAAGATCAACGGAATAAAGTATAGAGTCCCTTAGACTGCAAGGAGATCAAACCAGTCAATCTTAAAGGAAATCAATCCTGAATATTCATTGGAATGAATATTGGACTGATATATTGGAATGAATATTGGACTGATGCTGAAGCTGAAACTCCAGTACTCTGGCCACCTGATGTGAAGAGCCGACTCATTAGAAAAGACCTGATGCTGGGAAAGATTGAAGGCAGAAGGAGAAGGGGACGACAGAGGATGAGATGGTTGGATGGCATCACCAAGTCAATGGACATGAGTTTGAGCAAGCTCCAGGAGATGGTGAAGGACAGGGAAGCCTGGCATGCTGCAGTACATAAGGTCGCAAAGAATTGGACATGGCTGGGCAAATGACAACAAGCACTGCATCAAAAATAATAAAATACTTAGCAATAAACCCACCTAAAGAGACAAAAGACCTGTACTCAGAAAACTAAAACCGCTCAGAAAAGAAATCAAAGATGACATAAACAGATGAAAAGATATAACATGCTCTTGGATTGGAATACTCTATATTGTCAAATGATTATAATACCCAAGGCAGTCTACAGATTTGAAACAATTGTTATGAAATTACCAACAGCATTTTCCACAGGACTATAATAAAAAATTCTCAAGCTGGAATCAAGATTGCCGGGAGAAATATCAATAACCTCAGATATGCAGATGACACCACCCTGATGGCAGAAACTGAAGAGGAATTTAAAAGCCTCTTGATGAAAGTGAAAGAGGAGAGTGAAAAAGTTGGCTTAAAGCTCAACATTCAGAAAACTAAGATCATGGCATCTGGTCCATCACTTCATGGCAAATAGATGGGGAAACAGTGGAAGCAGTGTCAGACTTTATTTTTTTGGGCTCCAAAATCACAGCAGATGGTGACTGCAGCCATGAAATTAAAAGCCACTTACTCCTTGGAAGGAAAGTTATGACCAAACTAGATAGCATATTAAAAAGCAGAGACATTACTTTGCCAACAAAGGTCCGTCTAGTCAAGGCTATGGTTTTTCCAGTGGTCGTGTATGGATGTGAGAGCTGGACTATAAAGAAAGTTGAGTGCCGAAGAATTGATGCTTTTGAACTGCGGTGTTGGAGAAGACTCTTGAGAGTCCCTTGGACTGCAAGGAGATCCAACGTCCATCCTAAAGGAGATCAGTCCTGGGTGTTCATTGGAAGGACTGATGCTGAAGCTGAAAACTCCAATCCTTTGGCCACCTCATGCGAAGAGCTGACTCATTGGAGAAGACCCTGATGCTGGGAGGGATTGGGGGCAGTAGGAGAAGCGGACAACAGAGGATGAGATGGCTGGATGGCATCACCGACTTGATGGACATGAGTTTGAGTAAACTTCAGGAGTTGGTGATGGACAGGGAGGCCTGGCGTGCTGCAATTCATGGGGTCGCAAAGAGTTGGACACGACTGAGTGACTGAACTGAACTGATAATAAAAAATTATACAATTTCTATGGAAATACAAAGCACCCTGAATAGCCAAAGCAATCTTGAGAAAGAAAAAATGAAGTTGCAGGAATCAGGCTCCTTGACTTCATACTACAGAAAAAAAAAAAAAAAGCTATAGTTGTCAGAATAGTATGGCGCGGGCACAAAAACAGAAATATTGGCCTTTCCTCAGGCTTTGGGTGAAAGGGGACCAAGAGGAAAGACTGAGAATAAAAACAAATTCCTGGGAAATACCTGATTCTTCTTTAGCTATGGTAATAAATAAGCTCCAGAACTGGCTTTAGATTTATCTAATCAATCAATATGTCTTTTATAATTGTGGTAGCAAGTACCTGCCAGTACAGATTTTAAATCTGTCTGTTCTGTGGATGGCAGTTTGAATCACTGTACACACTACTAAAAGGCAACTAAATATCTAAGTGGGTCAGTATAAAAATTACAGTGTAGCCTTATTTTTCTGGAACACTGTAATTAGCTCCCTTTGCTGCTTTTTATATAGCTTGCTGTAAAAGGGATAAAACTCAGTAGAAAACAACAGATTATGAATATCTGATGACTGTTCCTTCCAGCAACAGCCTGCTTCCCCTAAACACATAACAAAGAATTGAATACAGTAATAAGTTACCCTGAAACAGAAAAATAATCAATGTCACTTTATTTTAAAAAGCACATGAATGTATATGAATTATTAATTTTGAAGAAAATGATTTTTTTGCTATTTTGCTATTATTTGATATTTCTTTTTATTGATGTTTCTGGTCATTAATTTTGAGGAAACTATGTTTAATAATTAATATTAAGATAGCATTGATTCTATAATAAATATTGATGCAAGCATACCACTGCTCAAAACAATTAAATGAACTTACAAAAGCCAAATGATTTTTGAAACAATAAATTATAATCTGTTCAGTTTATAAATATTCTTATTTTTAAAGAAATTATATACAGTTTAATTTTAATTATGATCCTAACTAGTAATAATAATACTATTAAAGGATGAACCAACTTAGCAATATATATACTCATGCCTTGAAATATTTAGGAAATTTTGGAACATGAGAATAATCAGAGCAAACTTGTTTGTAATTACGTACCAGAGCAACTCCTCCAGCAGCAATCTTACTACATATTTCTCCAGGAACTGTGACTCCTATAAAAGTAGGATTTTCCTTGAAGCTAAAAAATAACAATTTTCTTTATAATTACCTTTCAATAGCATTATTAATAATTTTCACAGCAGCAAACATTATTTAACAAATATGATATCCTAACTACCACGCTACACTGAATTTTACTATTTGAATATATTTTTCTCAAACTTTTAATGATAAGAATGTTTCAATACATATCTGTAAACACTCAATCTGATAAATATCCAGAATAATAAGAAGTATGAGGCATGATAATTTATGCAAAATGCCATTGACTAATGCTTATAATTTTATTCAGGTTCCCTCTACATTTATGACCCTAAAAATTCAATTTTCTGTGACCTCCTCATTTATCTTTTCACTAAACATAATATTAAGCATATTACTATTACTAAGCATAAATAGGTTTTCTCTGCCTTAGAATCTAGATATTCATGTGATTAGAAAATAAAATCACAAAAATTAATCAGAAGAGAGAAAAGAATGTAGAGATAACAGTAAAAGTTTATAAGACAAGAGAATTAAAAAAAAAAAATGTGTCGCTCATAATTAACCTCCTTTAGTTATTTCGATACTTTTATGTAACTATACTTTCTTCAGGTAATTTTATGTCAGTTGATACAAGTTTTTAAGTATTATCTCATATTAGCTACTTGAGGACAAAGATTTTAACCTGCATTTTTTCCTCATCCCATGGTGTCTACCAAATTTACAGAACTCAGTATACATTAAGTAAATGCTTATTTTTCATAATTAATATATAAAATCACTTGAGGTTATTTATTTATAGAAATATGAGATACTATACTCACGCAAATAAGTATGCAGTATGATGAGGTCGGGAGGCAAATTTATACTTCCAGTCTAAAAATTTATATAAAACATTATAAGGAGGTCCTTCAATAGAAATTTTATTTTTATCTGACCAAATCTCTATGGAAGATATTCTAACAGTAAGTTTTAACTGGATAAACATCTAAATGGAGAAAATAAATGAAAAATTTTATATAAATTTGAACATTGTATTAAATTTTTGTAAAGGTATATTTAAGACATTTAATTCAGTATTTTGAATGTGGAAACTCTTCAAAAGTATGGCAAAATATTACATACATCAATTCATATTACCTATATTTTTACAAAATAAAATTTTAAAATAGTTTTAAAAACTTACGGTGTTAACAAGGCCAATGATCTGAATAATCTTCTGTGTTACAGTGTTTATATCAGAGCCCATGTAATCAAACTGAAAAAGATACATTATCATTTAAAAATAATGGATACTATTAATATACCACACATGTACAATATGCTATTTATACTAAAGTAGCCAGAAGGTTACATTCCAACTGAAATCCATGAAATGCTTATTTATATTTATATAAGTAAATTAATAGTACCTTGCATATGCATGGATAATACTTTGAATAGATTATTAAATCTGTTATTTACATAATAGATAACTAAAAATATATAATAACATGATTTTTTTTTATTTTAATTGGAGGCTAATTACTTTACAATATTGTAGTGGTTTTTGCCTTACATTGACATGAATTAGCCATGGTTTTACATGTGTTCCCATGTAAATAATGTTTTAAAATAATATCTAATGCACTTAACTTGTGGCATTATTTACTGTTCATGAAAATTGAATCATAAAAGTTTTTGTGTTATTTCATAATGTACTTATTTCTAAAATAATACATATAATCATGAACTAAAAAATGTATGCATAAGAAGGGAAAATCTTTAACAAAAGGTTTACTACTAAATAACATGGACACTGTTAGGATACATCCTCTGACATCACCATGTAACTTGTATTTTTAATGCTTCTTTATTCCAATCAGCTCTATGTCTAACTGCTTAAAAATGCCAGGAAAACGTTAAAAAACAATGGTGATATCAGAAATGTGAACTTTGTTCACGATTTTTCACTGGAAATTCTCAAATAGTTCATCATTAAATGGTGTCCAGCTTAAGATGGATATTTTAGATTATGTTGAGAAACACTTATAAATATTCCCATTTGTAAAACTTATTGAAAATAAAGTTGAATTTCTATACAAAGCCTTTCGGAAGCATACCAAAATAATAATCATTTTTGTCTTCTGACGTATTGAGGCAATACACTTCATTATTACTTAATATTAAGCCATCATTATATTCCTCGAATAAAACATTACATTTTATTAATATACTAGCAAAGTTAATACAATATTTTGTTTAGAAGTTTGTAGTTTTCAGAAATATGGCCTTATGGGTCATGTGTGTATGCATGCATACTTTATCAGAATTGAGCAAATGAATGTTGCTTACTATATATTAAAGCACTACCTAAAATTAAGTTGCTTGTTGTTTCTACACTCTAGAATTATATTAGCTTATGAATTATATTTTCCTAAAACATTTTTTTAAAACTCTCCTCTAAAATTATCTATATTTAACACTGGCAATTGATCCATTCAAATTCTTATATTTTCATTTTCTTGAAATATAATTGACATATGCATGCATGTGTACTAAGTTGCTTCAGTCATGTCCGACTCTTTGTAACCCTATGGGCTGCAGCCCTCCAGCCTCCTCAGTCCATAGGATTCTCCAAGCAAGGAAACTGGAGTGGGTTGCCAGTGCCCTCCTCTAGATCTTCCCAACCGAGGGATCGAACCTGCGTCTCTGATGTCTCCTGTATTGGCAGGCGGGTTCTTTACCCTTAGCACCACCTGGGTTTGACTGTGTTAAGATGTACAATGAAAGTGAAGTGAAAGTGAAAATCACTCAGTCGTGTCCAACTCTGCAACTGACAGTCAGTTCCTAGGCTAGTTGATAAGAAGTCCGGGGTCCCTGAGGAGGAGATGGGGTCTGGAATTCTCAAGGAGGAGGAAAGGACAAACATCTTTTTTTCTCTACATTCCTTAGTCTTAGTTACATAAAACATTTTTTTCTTTAAGCCTGATGATTACACACCAAACAACTCAGTTTAAACTCTGTACTAAGGATTATATAACAACAGTATATTCAGCTTGAGGACAGTTTCTCCTTCCTGAAAACCTTCTGGCTAATCCTGTTATCTTAAAATGTAAATTAAGGGAGTGTGTCTAGTAAGATCTTTACAACCGTGAGACATCCTTCTGATTTATTGTAATAACTAATTTAAAAAGTATGTAACTCCCTTGGTAGCACTAGTGAGGGGGGCATACCTTCTGACGTCTGTGTCAGAAGCTTTCTCTGTCCCTTTTTCACTTTAATAAAACTCTGCTACGCAAAAGCTCTTGAGTGATAAAGCTTGGTCACTGGTCCCGAAGCTAAATCTTCTTTGGAGGTCACGAATCCGACATCGTTCACCATAAGCTATCAAAACCCCATGGACTATACGGTCCATGGAATTCTCCAGGCCAGAATACTGGAATGAGTAGTCTTTCCATTCTCCAGGGGATCTTCCCAATCCAGGGATCGAACCCATGTCTCCCACATTGCAGGTGGGTTCTTTACCAGCTGAGCCACAAGGGAAGCCCAAGAACACTGGAGCAGGTAGCCTATCCCTTCTCCAGCAGATCAACCCGACCCAGGAATTGAAAAGGGGTCTCCTACATTGCAGGCAGATTCATTACCATCTGAACTATCAGGATGTACAATACAAAGATTTAAATTCTTATCTCCGTTGGAGAATTTGTGAAATTTGCGTTTGTTTGTTTTAATCTCCCCCAAGGCCCCAGTTATACCATCTTAATCCTTTTTAATACCATAACATGTTTTGTCTTTTCGCTTAATTACACTTTCTGCCTATTCATCTTTTCAACAACTTCAAACAACTTTAAAACTTCAAATTGAAAGCTTCATTCAAATTTTTTCATTCTTATTTTTCTAATAGAAACTATTTAAGAATATGAATTTCCTCACTGTTTAGCTCTGATGCTATCCTCTGCGACAGGCATTATTCCTGTTTACCAATATTCAGTTCTCTTTTAACTCAAGTTGTTGTTCAGTCGCCCAGTCATGTCCACCTGTTTGCAACCTCATGGACACCAGGCTTACCTGTCCCTCAACATCTTCCAAAATTTGCTCAATTTCATGTTCATTTTGGCTAAGATCAAGTGTAGTATCTAATTCAAGAACGCTTCTTTTAAAGACAAGCACAACCAGCCGATTCACTTTGGCCAAGACAATGAGGGCAAAAGTGATGCATGTCACTTCTGAGAAGCATTTCCTTAATGTAGCTCACATCTCTCTAATCAGCACTTCTATGGGTTTGGCAATTGGAAAAGAAACAATCAATCTAGAAATGCCAAAATATCTAAGCACTCTCTAGTACTGAGCCAACACATGGAAAACTGCTGCCCTGGAGAGTCACCCAGAAGCATGGTTGACACGGATTGAATGAATGAAAATTAAACTATGGTTAGCCATTAAGATTTGGAGGATATTTTTTACCATAGCACAACTTAGCCTCTTTCAAGTAATACATATCTTCCAAATTTTTTAAATATTATTATGTGCTAAGTTGCTTCAGCCGTGTCCAACTCTGAGACCCCATGGACTGTAGTCCTCCAGGTTTGTCTGTCCATAAGATTCTGCAGGCAAGAATACTGGAGTGGGTTGCCATTTCCTTCTCCAGCAGATATTCCCAACCCAGGGATCAAACTTGGGTCTCCTGCATTGCAGGCAGATTATTTACTGTCTGAACCACCAATGAAGCCCACAACATTAAATATCTAATAACTATAGTTTTTCTTCTCTGTCTTGAAAAATTACTCAAAATTGTATTTAATTTTTAAGTTGTATTAATTTTCCCTTACCTCTTTATTCCCTATTGTTTTAATATATTATGATAGTTTTTGCAAATTGGTTTTTACTTTTATAAAACTATTGGTGTTTTCCTTGTGACCAAGAGATGACTACATTTGCATGTATTTTCTATATATAATCTATAGACATTTCAGTGTATGTTTTTGGTATCCATTAATGGACTTCCCAGGTAGCACTAGTGATAAAGAACCCACCTGTCAATACAAGAGATGCAAGAGATGCAGGTTTGATCTCTGGGTCAGGAAGATCCCCTGGAGGAGGGCATGGCACCCCACTCCAGTATTCTTGCCTGGAGAATCCCACGGACAGAGGAAATTGGCGGGCTACAATCCATGGGCTCACAAAGAGTTGGATACTACTGAAGAAACAGCATGCATGCACGGTACCCATTCATAAAGTAAAAAGGTCAGTAAGTGTTTAGTAAAGCAAGCTGATAATTTGATCTTTATATGTTAAAATTTATTTCCTATCTATCTGTTAAAGCCTAACACACACACACAACACATGCACACACTCTTTAGTTTTTCTTAGATTCTTCTGATTACTATCAGAGGTTTTATTTTTATACTTTCATCATAATTTACTCATTACTAAATGCTCATTATTAGAAATTCATCTTTAATTTGAATTGTAACATTCAATATAAAATATTTCTTTCATTCTCCTACTTGCACTGTTCTATCACAAACTTTATCTGTTAGTAATATCATCTGGATTTTCTTTTTTTAACAGCTAATCTTGACATGTTTGCTAGTCTTTTAAAAAATATTTTATACCTAATAGTGCTACTTTTAAACTGTCTCACAAATGTCATCTAAATTGAGATTCTTTGCACATTAATGGAAATATTTAATCCATTCCATTATTGTAATAAATGAAGCTGATTTATAGCTTTCTATTTTTCCTGTTCACGCCCACATGGTATTTCCTTTTGATTTTTGCTATAAGATATTTTAAGCAGATAGGTTCTATATGATTTCAAGGTTATACCTTCAGTATTTTATATTCAGATAGTTTAAATATTGAACAACTGGATTCACCTACACAAAAAAAGGCCTCAGTTGCTTATGAGGTGACAATCAAAAATTTTGAGGATTCACTAGAGTTCTTTTTTCCAAAATGCATATAACTCTTACTAGGAAGATACTGAATATGGTTATATAAATAAGGCAGTACCACTTTCTGCTAACCGATAATGCATATATTGCATTCTTCTTTCTGTATGACATAGTGATAAAGTTGGTATACAGTTTTTTGAAGTATGTGTTTTTTAGTGTTACCCAACTCAAAATTTTAGATCAAATTTATTGAGATATGATTTATATACAATTAAATTCTCCTATTTTGGTTGTTGTTCAGTCACTAAGCTGTGATGACTCTTTGCCACCTTATGGACTGCAGCACTCCAGGCTTCCTTGTCCTTCACCATCTCCTGGAGTTTGCTCAGACTTACGTCCATTGAGTCGGTGATGCTATTTAACAATCTCATCCTCTGTTGCCCTCTTTTCCTTTTACCTCCAATCTGTCCCAGCATCAGGGTCTTTTCCAGTGAGTCGGCTCTTTGCATCAGATGACCAAGGTATTAGAGCTTCAGCATCAGCATCAGTCCTTCCAATGAATATTCAGAGTTGATTTCCTTTAGGATGGACTGGCTTGATCCCCGTGAAGTACTCTCAAGAATCTTCAATACCACAATTCAAAAGTACCAATTCTTCTGTGCTCAGCCTTCTTTATGGCCCAACTCTCACATCTGCACACGACTACTGGAAAAACCATAGCTTTGACTGTATGGACCTTTGTTGCCAAAGTGATGCTTGTGCCTTTTAATATGCTGTCTAGATTTGTTATAGATTTCCTTCCAATGAGCAAGTGTCTTTTAATTTTATGGCTGCAGTCACGGTCCATAGTGATTTTGGAGCCCAAAAAAATAAAACCTGTCTCTCTTTCCACTTTTTCCCCTTCTATTTGCCATGAGAAGATGGGAACGATGTCATGATCTTAGTGTTTTGAATGTTGAGTTTTAAGCCAGCTTTTTCACTCTCCTCTTTCACCTTAATCAAGAGGCTCTTTAGATCCTCTTCACTTTCTTTGATACCACATTAGAGTGGTATCATCTGCATTTGAGGTTGCTGATATTTGTCCCAGAAATCTTGATTCCAGCTTGTGATGCATCCAGTCTGGCATTTTGCATATGTACTTTGCATAGAAGTTAAATAAGTAGGGTGATGGTATATGGCCTTGTACTCCTTTCCCAAGATTGAACCAGTCCATTGTTCCATGTATCCCATTTTAAGGATTCATTAATTCTGACAAATAGTGCTCACTTTTTATTCTGAAAAAAAAAATCAATCTACAAAAAATTTAAAATTCAAGGACTATCCATATAACCTTCACCTAGTTTAATTTATTATTAATATTTGCTACCATTTATTCTTTCTATATACCTTCCTCTACCTGTCTATAGATGCAGAACTGGGCATACATTGTTCATTTTGTTGAATTACATATAACAGTAAGCTAAAAACACTTCAGCATGTAGTTCTTAAGAATAAGGACTTTCTGCTGTTTGTGTACTATACCATTAACATGCTCAAGAAACTTAACATTTATTCAATAACATTAAATATATAACAGGAATAATAAATAACATTTGTGCCATAAGTATTAACTATACATAAGTGACATAATATCTATATGTCATATCTAATTATATATAATACATAACATCAAATATAAAATATCTCTGGGCAAAAAGCTAATCCACTGATCTGCTTAACACTGAAAACAACCTCCAACCCTGCCAACAGAGAAACCTAACCAGAGCTTCTGGGAATCTCACTAGCCCACCCTGCAGCTCCAATTACAGTAGTACCTGAGCAGAGAGCCCAGCCAGTGGCTCTCTTGTCTGCAGAGCCAAGGCAATGGCCCTGAGTGTCCAGGGAATTTTAGAGTACAGTCTTTCTTATTTGATCCAAAAATACAATTTCCAGTCCAGGGCTTGTTTTGCAGCCCTAACTGGGCAGGGAACTCATTTATACCACCACCCGAAGTTAAATACAGCCTCACCTAGTCTGATGAGGAAACCTAACTGGAGATCTGGGAATCTGTGTAGCCCGTCCTGCAACTTTCTGGGTAGCTCAGCTGGTAAAGAATCCACCTGCAATGCAGGAGACTCCAGTTTGATTCCTGGGTCAGGAAGATCCCCTGGAGAAGGGAGAGGCTACCTACTCCAGTATTCCTGGGCTTCCCTGGTGGCGCAGATGGTAAAGAAACTGCCTGCAATGGAGGAAACCTGGATTCGACCCCTGGGTTTGGAAGATTCCCTGGAGGAGGGCATGGCAACCCACTCCAGTATTCTTTCCTGGAGAATCCCCATGGACAGAGGAGCTTGGTGGGCTATAGTCCATGGACAGAGGAGCCTGGTGGGTTATAGTCCATGAGGTCTCAACGAGTCAGACGCGACCGAGACACTAAGCATAGCACAGCACACCCTACAACTCCAGTTTAGAAGAGTCCTTGAGGACAGAGCCCATCCAGTCTCCTATCGGTCTGCACAATTACAGTGCCCACCAGGTCAGTGAACACCGTGCATAGTTCTGCTTAATTTGATCCCCTGAGAAAAGGCTGGCTGGAACTGGAACTTGTGGAGGGACCTCACCCAGGCAGGGAAACGAATTCATAGCCCAGCCCACTTCGGAACACAGCCTGCAGTTCAGGGACCACACCTGAGTATACAGGAGGCTGTGTAGCACGTATCATAACACTGCTTATGGGAGTACTGAACAGAGAACACAGCTCATAGCTTTCTGCTTTTGCAGATCAAAACTGGTAGCCTTATCTGACCAGGGAATTCAGAGCAAAGTGTTGTCTGATTCAGGTCATCTAGCATGAGCCATGGAGGCCATGGGGCTCATTCTGCTGGCACACCAGATTAGGGAAGCTAATTCATAGACCTGCCTACTGCTGAGTATAGACCTAGTCCTGACCATCTAGGACGCCTGACTAGAGAATCCAGGCAGCTGTGGAGCCCCAATCCTATAGCCACACTTGGACAGAGAAGTAAGCCAGGAATCCTATACTACTGTTCCTAGCCAGCACCCCACCCATGACCTCAGCCCTCAGGCAGTAGCCTCACCCAAAAATAGAGTCTTACTGCAAACACCATTTACCCAAAGATCCTACCTGCCGACATTCCCAAAGCCTCAAACTAATTTTAATGGTGAAGGACTATCTCTGCCAAAAGGAGTCTATAAAGTCTGGAATCAGTTCATTTCAGTTCAGTCGCTCAGGCATGTCCGACTCTTTGTGACCCCATGAATCGCAGCACGCCAGGCCTCCCTGTCCATCACCAACTCCCAGAGTTTACTCAAACTCATGTCCATCAAGTCGGTGATGCCATCCAGCCATCTCATCCTCTGTCGTCCCCCTCTCCTCCTGCCCCCAATCCCCCCCAGCATCAGGGTCTTTTCCAATGAGTCAGCTCTTCGCATGAGGTGGCCAAAGGATTGGAGTTTCAGCTTCAGCATCAGTCCTTCCAATGAACACCCAGGACTGATCTCCTTTAGGATGGACTGGTTGGATCTCCTTGCAGTCCAAGGGACTCCCAAGAGTCTTCTCCAACACCACAGTTCCAAAGCATCAATTTTTCAGCGCTCAGCTTTCTTCACAGGTCAACTCTCACATCCACACATGACCACTGAAAACCATAGCCTTGACTAGATGGACCTTTGTTGGCAAAGTAATGTCTCTGCTTTTTAATATGCTATCTAGGTTGATCATAACTTTCCTTCCAAGGAGTAAGCATCTTTTAATTTCATGGCTGCAGTCACCATCTGCAGTGATTTTGGAGCCCAAAAAAATAAAGTCTGACACTGTTTCCACTGTCTCCCCATCTATTTCCCATGAAGTGATGGAACCAGATGCCATGATCTTAGTTTTCTGAATGTTGAGCTTTAAGCCAACTTTTTCACTCTCCTCTTTCACTTTCATCAAGAGGCTTTTTAGTTCCTTTTCACTTTCTGCCATAAGGGTGGTGTCATCTGCATATCTGAGGTTATTGATATTTCTCCCAGCAATCTTGATTCGAGCTTGTGCTTCTTCCAGCCCAGCATTGCTCATAATGTACTCTGCATATAAGTTAACTAGGTAGGGTGACAATATACAGCCTTGACGTACTCCTTTTCCTATCTGGAACCAGTCTGTTGTTCCGTGTCCAGTTCTAACTGTTGCTTCCTGGCGTGCATATAGGTTTCTCAAGAGGTAGGTCAGGTGGTCTGGTATTTCCATCTCTTTCAGAATTTTCCATAGTTTATTGTGATCCACACAGTCAAAGGTTTTGGCATAGTCAATAAAGCAGAAATACATGTTTTTTCTGGAACTCTCTTGCTTTTTCGATGATCCAGCAGATGTAGGCATTTCTGGTTCCTCTGCCTTATCTAAAACAGCTTGAACATCTGGAAGTTCATGGTTCACATATTGTTGAAGCCAGGCTTGGAGAATTTTGAGCATTACTTTGCTAGCATGTGAGATGAGTGCAATTGTGTGGTAGTTTGAGCATTCTTTGGGATTGCCTTTCTTTGGGATTGGAATGAAAACTGACCTTTTCCAGTCCTGTGGCCACTGCTGCGTTTTCCAGATTTTCTGGCATATTGAGTGCAACACTTTTACAGCATTATCTTTCAGAATTTGAAATAGCTCAACTGGAATTCCATCACCTCCACTAGCTTTGTTCATAGTGATGCTTTCTAAGGCCCACCTGACTTCACATTCCAAGATGTCTGGCTCTAGGTGAGTGATCACACCATCATGATTATCTGCGTCATGAAGATCATTTTTGTACAGTTCTTCTGTGTATTCTTGCCACCTCTTCTTAGTATCTTCTGCTTCTGTTAAGTCCATACCATTTCTGTCCTTTATTGAGCCCATTTTTGCATGAAATGTTCCCTTGTCAGTAGGTGCCCAATATGCTACTGGAGATCAGTGGAGAAATAAATCCAGAAAGAATGAAGGAATGGAGCCAAAGCAAAAACAATACCCAGTGGTGGATGTGAATGGTGATAGAAGCAAGGTCTGAGGCTGTAAAGAGCAATATTGCATAGGAACCTGGAATGTTAGGTCCATGAATCAAGGCAAATTGGAAGTGGTCAAACAGGAGATGGCAAGAGTGAACATCGACATTCTAGGAATCAGCAAACTAAAATGAACTGGAATGGGTGAATTTACCTCAGATGACCATTATATCTACTACTGTGGGCAGGAATCCCTTAGAAGAAATGGAGTAGCCATCATAGTCAACAAAAGAGTCCGAAATGCAGTACTTGGATGCAATCTTAAAAACTACAGAATGATCTCTATTCGTTTCCAAGGCAAACCATTCAATATCACAGTAATCCAAGCCTATGCCCCAACCAGTAATGCTGAAGAAGCTGAAGTTGAATGGTTCTATGAAGATCTACAAGACCTTCTAGAACTAACACCCAAAAAAGACATCCTTTTCATTATAGGAGACTGGAATGCAAAAGTAGGAAGTCAAGAAACACCTGGAGTAACAGGCAAATTTGACCTTGGAGTATGGAATGAAGCACAGCAAAGGCTAATAGAGTTTTGCCAGGAGAACACCCTGGTCATAGCAAACACCTTCTTCCAACAATAGAAGAGAAGACTCTACACATGGACATCACCAGATGGTCAACACTGAAATCAGATTGATTATATTCTTTGCAGCCAAAGATGGAGAAGCTCTATACAGTCAGCAAAAACAAGACCGGGAGCTGACTGTGGCTCAGATGATGAACTCATTATTGGCAAATTCAGACTGAAGTTGAAGAAAGTAGGGAAAACCACTAGACAATTCAGGTATGACCTAAATCAAATCCCTTATGACTATGCAGTGGAAGTGAGAAATAGATTTAAGGGACTAGATCTGATAGACAAGAGTGCCTGATGAACTATGGACAGAGGTTCGTGACATTGTACAGGAGACAGGGATCAAGACCATCCCCATGGAAAAGAAATGCAAAAAGGCAAAATGGTTATCTGAGGAGGCCTTACAAATAGCTGTGAAAAGAAGAAAAGTGAAAAGCAAAGGGGAAAAGGAAAGAGATTCCCATTTGAATGCAGAGTTCCAAAGAATAGTAAGGAGGGATAAGAAAGCCTTCCTCAGCAATCAATGCAAAGAAATAGAGGAAAACAACAGAATGGGAAAGACTAGATATCTCTTCAAGAAAAGTGTGGAATAGAGGTAGCTAATTCAAATGCTCAGATATCATGTGAGGCATCAAGAATCAAAAAAAAAAAAAAAAAAATTTCAGGAAAACATGACACCACTGAAGGAAATTAACAAAGTTCCCATAACTGATCCCAGTGAAATGGAGATCTATAAGCTCTCAAAGAAATCAGAAAAACCATCTTTAAAAAGTTTAGAGAACTACAAGAACACAAAGACAACTAAACAAAATTAGAAAAACAATACATGAGCAAAGAAAGTTTTCAACTAAGAAACAGAGATAAACAAAAACAACAATAAAAACAAATGGATATCTTAGAGCTGAAAAAATACAATAACTGAACTGTAGAAACCAAAAGAGTTTCAACAACAGACTCAATCATGCAGAATAAAAAAAACAGTTATCTATGAAACAGGGTATCCAGCGTTATCCATTCAGAGAGAAAAGGAATGAAAAAGAATGAAGAAAGCTTATGACACTAATGGAAAACAATAAAAAGAAAGACTATCTACAATATGGGAAATGAGAAAGAAAGGAAAAATGGACCGCAAGTATATTTAAGCCAGTAATAACTGAAAACTTCCCAAACATGTGGAAATAGGCATCCACATCATGGAGGCTCAAAAGATCCCAAATAGGGGTATATCCAGACACATTTTAGTGTCCCTTGGACTGCAAGGAGATACAACCAGTCCATCCTAAAGGAGATCAGTCCTGGGTGTTCATTGGAAGGACTGATGCTGAAGCTGAAACTCCAATCCTTTGGCCACCTCATGCGAAGAGGTGACTCATTGGAGAAGACCCTGATGCTGGCGGGGATTAGGGACAGGAGGAGAAGGGGACGATAGAGGATGAGATGGTTGGATGGCATCACCGACTTGATGGACATGAGTTTGAGCAAGCTCCAGGAGTTGGTGATGGACAGGGAAGGCGGGAGTGCTGCAGTCCACGGGGTCGCAAAGTTGGACACGACTGAGCTGAACCGAACCTAGACATCACTGGATCATTTATTCAAAAGGGTAGATAGAGTTGAATCCAGCAAAGAACCAGGACCTGTGCCATCACGTCAGGCATGAGTGAAGCTGCAGCTTGCCCTTCATCTCCTTGCTGATGACCCGTCCGCTCACCGTCTCCCACTGCCCCTTCTTCCTCCAGTCAGCAGCTCTTCTTGCCTCTTCACTGGATGCCAGCCCTTATATGCCAGCTCTTGTACTGTACTACTATACTTTTCAAGGTCCTCCACTATAAGGTTTTAAATGTTTTATTTTTATGCTTGTTTGTTATGTATTATTTGTGTGAAAAGTATTATAAACCTATTAGAGTACAGTACTACCTAGGCTAACTTTGTTGGACTTAAGAACTACCTGGACTTGGGAATGTGCTCTTGGAATGGAACTCATTCATATGTAGGGGAATTTCTATAATAGACAAAAGAATGATGACAGAAATGGTCAAAGCAATACCAAACGTCATCAAATCACAAAAGAATACAAGATCAAAAGCCGAGAAATGATAGCTCTACAAAGCAGTCAGAAAATAATTAACAAAAGGGTAGTAGTAAGTCTTTACTAATCAATAATTACTTGAAATGTACATGGATTAAATTCTCTAATAAAAAGACAGAGAATGGCTGAATGGAAAAAAAAGAAGAGCCAATAATATGCTGCCAATAAGAAACTCAACATTAAAGACAAAAATATACTGAGGGAAAGGATGGAAAAAGAAATTACAAGCTAATGATAACCACAAAGAATCAAGGACAAATAAACTCATTTCAGATGAAATAAAAATTAAGCTAAAAATGGTAACACAGACAAAGAAGTGCATTCCACAATGACAAAGCAATCAATCCATCAAGAATATATAGCAATTATAAGTATTTATGCACAAAACATCAGAGTATATAAATATATAAAGCAAATATAAACAAAACTAAAAAGGAGAAATAAACAATAGTACAATACTTAGAAACTTTAATATTCCATTTTCAAAAATATTTCATCCAGAAAACTGGACAGCCACAGGTAAAAGAATGAAATTTAAACACTCACTAAAACCACACAGCAAAATAAACTCAAAATGAATTAAAGACCTAAATGTAAAAGATAGCATGCAGATACTATAAGACTCTTAGAGGAAAACATAGGCAGAGAACTCTTTGATGGAAATTGCAGCAATATCCTTTTGTATCCACCCTTGAGAGTAATGAAAATAAAAGCAAAAATAAAGAATTGTGACCTAATTAAAATGAAAAGCTTCTGCATAGCAAAGGAAACCATCAACAAAATGAAGACAGCCCACACAACAGGAGGACATTTTTGCAAATGATGGGATTGACAAGGGGTTAATCTCCAAAATACACAAACACTTCACACAGCTCAGTATCTAAATAATAAACAACAAGATCAAAAGGTGGCAGAAGATCTAAATAGACATTTCTCCAAAGAAGGCATACAGATGGCCAAGAGGCACATGAAAATACATTCAACACTAATTATTAAAGAAATTCAAATCAAAACTACAATCAGGCATCACTTCACACCAGTCAGAATGGCCATCATCAAAAAGTCTGTAAACAATAAATGCTGGAGAGGGTGTGGAGGAAAGGGGACCTTCTTACATCATTAAGTGGAAATCTTAGTCGCTCAGTCATGTCCAACTCTTTGCAACCCCATGGACAGTAGCCCACCAGGCTCCTCTGTCCATGGGATTCTCCAGGCAGGAATACTGGAGTGGGTTGCCATTTCCTCCTCCAGAGGATCTTCCCAACACAGGGATGGAATCTGCATCTCCTAAATTGACAGGCAAATTCTTTACCACTGAACCACCTGAAAAGAAAGAAAGTGAAGTTGCTCAGTCACATCCAACTCTGAGACCCCATGGACTGTAGCCTACCAGGCTCCTCCATTCATGGGATTTTCCAGGCAAGGGTACTGGAATGGGTTGCCATTTCCTTCTCTGTGAACCACTTAGGAAGCCCCTAATTCAAAAAGATACATGCACTATAATGTTCACTGAAGCACTATTTACAAATAATCAAGACATGGAAGCAATCTAAATGCCCATCAATAGATGAATGGATAAAGAAGATATTGTACATATATACAATGTAATATTACTCGGTCATGAAAAGACTGAACTAGTGCCATTTGCAGCAACATGGGTAGACCAAGAGATTATTATACTAAGTAAGTTAGAGAGAGAAACACAAATATTATACATGTGGAATCTAAAGAAAAGATACAAATAAACTCATTTTAAAAACAAAACTACATTCACAGACTTACAGAACAAACTTATGGCTATCAAAGGGGAAAGATGGGAAAAAATAAATTAGAAGTTGAGATTAACAGATACATACTATATTTAAAACAGATAATCAACAAAGGCCTACCATGTAGCACAGGGAAGTATATTCAGTATTTTATAATAACATATATGGGACAAGAATCTGAAAACAAATAGATATACATATATATATAAATAACTGAATCACTTTGTTGTACACCCAAAACTAATACATTTAAAATCAACATACTTCAATATAAAATTTTAAGTGAAGATACAGAAAACTAAAATTAAAAATGAAAAGAAGACATTACAATGGATATCACAAAAATAAACAGGATTTTAAGAGACTACTATGAATCAGTTCAGTTCAGTTGGAAAAGCCAAGATATATTCTTAGAAACCTAACCAACCAAGACTGAAATACACAAAAATATTAAATATGTGACTAGATCAATAATTAGATTGAACCAGTAATCAAAAGCCATGTAATAAAGTAAAATCCAAGATGTGGTAGATTCACTAACATATTTTATCAAACATTTAAAGAAGAAAGATCTCAAAGAGATATTTACACACACATGTTCCTTGCGTCACTACTTAAAACAGCAAAGTGGAAGAAAGTCAAAAGTCCATTAATAGGTGACTGGATAAAGAAAATATTGTATAGGGGGACATAATGGGACATTTTGCACCCTTAAAAAAGGACATAATTCCACATGTTACAACATAAATGAAAGTTTAGGACATTATGCTAAACAAATAAAATGAACTCTGTACTCTTTCATTAGGAAACAGAGAAGTGAGTAATTTCACACTGGTGGGCTATTTCAAGAAAAGGCACTAAGAGATCTTTTGCAAGCTCCCCACTGGGCTTCATGAAGATCACAGTCAATTCTCAAACCTGCCACAGGTAACCACATAGCAACATATATTTTGCTTAAATGAAGTTGTTGAAACCTTTTTAGCTGTATCATAATAAAGAACATTTTCTGTGTGAGGAAAAAAAGGTGGTTAAAAAATCATCCCGTTTAAAAAAAAAGAAAGAAAGAAAGAAAGACGACTATAAAGGTTTTAAGATCGCTGTATTAATGAAAGGCCACCAGATTAGATAAAAGGGTCTGACGAAAGTCCAAAAAGGTCTCTGGGCTTCCAATCAAATAAATAAACAACTACCGGTTTACACCATTAAATTTTGGAGAGGTATGCCACACAGTAAGAGACAACTTACACTTACCTTAAAGTCTACTTTGTCTTTGATTTTAGAATTTCTGTTTTTACGGTATAGTTTTATAGCCTTCTACTTTCATGACATACCATATTATTTTTGATATGTCAGTTGTAAGCAGAGGGTATACGTAGGTATGTATGTGTGTTATGTGCATGTATGTCTTGCATCATACTCTGTTCTTTTCTTTTAATTAAACCTTATCATCAGATTTTATTTATTTATTTATTGGCTGCATTGGGACTCTGTTGCTCTGTGCGGGCTTTCTCTGGTTACGGTTAGTGGAGGCTACTCTCTCACTGCAGCGTGCAGGCTTCACACTGGGGCGGCTTCTCTTGTTGTGGAGCACAGGCTCTAGGCTTGTGGGCTTCGGTAGTTGCAGCTCACGGGCTCTAGGGTGTGGGCTCAGTAGCTTCAGGACACAAGGGCTTGTTTGCGCCACAGCATGTGGGAACTTCCCAGACCAGGGATCAAACCCACATGCCCTGCACTAGCAGGGAGTTTCTTAAACACTGGACCTCCAGGGAAGGCCTTAACACCGGCTTTTAACTGCAGTACTCAGTCCCTCTACATCTACTACAGTTATTTATATATTTTACTTGAAATATTTTATCTTAATCTTAGCTTTTAAATTGTCTCATATTTACACAATATTTAATATACAACATTTTTCTTTCCTTTTTTTGCCTTCCTTATGCTAATTGTGCTTAAAATTTTGCTCTCTTACTTTGAACTGCTTTGTAATTTTATAGAAATATGATTTTAGAGTATGTGTTGGTCACCTTAGCCATGATAAAAAAATCCTCCATTTTTTAATGAGTCATGCACTTCAGTCTCTGTGACCTCTGCCAAGAGTTAGCTCAGCTTCCCTGACTCATATATACTGCTCCAGAATCAATGACTTCCTACTGGGAAAAAATATATTTCATAACTTATATCTTAAAATTTTAGTATCTACACGTTTTCTGAGTCTAATGTGTGATTTGTTTTGCTAACCCTTGATATGGTGGTTAAATCTCTTATGGATTTTGAGCTCATATATGGCTGACATTCATCTGTAGGAATCCTGCTTGAACTTGCATTCCTCCAGAGAAAAGTATGACTTGCTTCCATCAGCTGCCCTCAAATCTACCAACCTAGGTCAAATGTAGCTTTCTGGTTTAGACTCTACTAACCACTTATGTTGTATGAGCTTAAAACCTAAACCCTGAAGTACAGTCATGCATCCTCATTATGAGAATTGTCATTTCATCGACCTTGAACTTAGTTGAACAAAACATAACTTGTTTACCTAGAACTTAGCTAGAACAAAACAGATAACTCATTTTCTCCTTTTGCTTAAAAGGAGTGGCATATTTTTTTTATAGTAGACTAATCTTCTGGCTCAGATGGTAAAGCGTCTGCCTTCAATGCAGGAGACCCGGATTCTATGCCCGGGTTGGGAAGAGTTCCTGGAGAAGGAAATGGCAACCCACTCCAGTACTCTTTGCCTGGAGAATCCCACGGACGGAGGAGCCTGGTGGGCTACAGTCCATGGGGTCACAAAGAGTCAGACACGACTGAGCGACTTCACTTTTCACTCTTCCAATTAAGCTGAGGAAATTAAATATTATTGTATGTGGGGTTTGAGAGTTTGGAGGAATTCTAATCTACATTTCCATTGAGGATGTAGCCCTTCTGGAAAAAAAAAAAAGAAAGAAAACTAGCGGGCAAGCTTTAAAAAATGAAAAGATAGTTCACTTTACAAAAGCGATTAAGAGTGCCTATAATACAAAATAAATGAATTAACAAAAACGGTATAGTCACAATTTTTAAGAATTCATTCATGGTAAAAGCAAAATAAACATTTATCAGAAAATGGTTTTTAAATTTTCATTATATCATTGAAATCAAGTTAAGACAATTATTAAATCATTTAAAAATATAAATGCAAAAAAAAAAGAAAAAACTTACCAGATTTTTATCCACAACAATATACATATCAATGTATCGGGAGGATAATTTGGTATGGCCAAGTCTCTGAAAAACATATAACATGACTCCTGAGAAATTTGTAAAAATGTACATTCTATTGAAATTATGTTCAGAGATAAACTGAGAGACATGTTGCTACTGATTATATATTAAGGTGATTTCCAAATACAAATTTTAAGTACTATTCAGAAAATTCCAGTCCAAAATATGCCTATGGTTAATAAGAATTTTCAGTGAGATTCAGCACTCTATATGATCCCCAGGCATAATTTGATTTTTACAGTAGCTGATATGAGAAATATTAAGTTTATAACATAAAATTTTCCTTTGCTTGTGCGCTCATTCAGTGGTGTCTAACTCCTTGTGACTTCACGGACTGTAGCCTGTCAGGCTCCTCTGTCCATGGGATTACCCAGACAGGAATACTGGAGTGGGCTGCCATTGCCTTCTCCAGGCGATCTTCCCTACCCAGGGATCAAACCCGTGTCTCCTTTGTCTCCTGCAGTGGCAGGCAGATTCTTTACCACTGGGCCACCAGGGAAGCCTTCCTTTCCTTAGCCTTGTGAGCATTTTTCATAGAAATCTTTCATGTGGGCAGATTTTTTGCTATCAATTATTAGAAACTACTTTTGACAAACCATGTGGTTTAGAAAAATATTACTAAAGTTTACAATCACTGACAGCTCACTGGATCCGGGAATGTTATTTATGGCAGCTTACAGCTCTTTGTGGAGGAAGAATTCATCAGCTTGCTTTACACATACCTTATGCAAGCCACTAACTATTACTACTCATTTCTGAATTCTCACATAACAAAGACTCATTTAGAAATTCAGATCACATATTCACTCAAATTATGAGAATAATTCAGGAAAAGGAAGAATTTACATTAATTATCCAAATGTCCACATATGAAAATTAGCTTTTAGGTTTATTTATTTTTATATTCACAGTTTCCAAAATCAATTACCTAAGTTTTTGCTAAACTTTCATCTAACAAGAAGCATAGCAAAAAATTTCATTCTGCATCTATCTGAAAATCATGAAATGCCATCAGGAAAAAGTAAAATAAAATTTACAAGTCACCAAATTTTGCTCTGCAAGTATTTTTCATTTTATAATGTTACACAGAATATATTATAATAAGGAGTCCACACTTACTTCTGAACTTTTTCTGACTTTATACTGTGAGCTCTCATAGCTGTAAGTGTCATTTTTCAGTAACAGAGGGATAGGATTTATATCACTTTTTTCTTCATAAATCATGTGCATGAATCCTGATACAGACTCAACTGGTTCAACCGCATATGAGATGTTTTGAAACTGCAGTGTTCCCCTGAATGGTAAAATAATCAAAACAAATCTGAAATTATTCTACTGGAACTGTAATTCTAATAAGAAATGTTGGCCAAAAAACAATTTTTTTTTTACATTTAAAGTCACCTTGGTTTTTCTATTTATCTCTTTATTCTTTGAGGTATTATTCTAGAACTGGACAGTAATAACACAGCATATGTCTGGCTTTTTATTACAAATATTCCAATAGAAATATTTTTATTATCTTAAAAGAAATTAGTGTTAATGGCATGCATCTGTCAACTTAAAAAAAATGCACAATGAGAGAGCTGCAAGGTAAGTTTTATTTGGGAGCAAAATGAGGACTGCAGCCCAGGTGATAGTACCTCAGATAGCTCTAACTGTTCCAAAGAGGTAGCGGGGAAGGAGAGTTTGTAAGTGATTTTTGTGAAGGTGGTGTACATGCGATCAAGCATATATTTTTTGTAGAAAGTTTCTGCTAGTCTCGGAAGCTTCTGCTAGCCACAGGAAATAGTCATCACCATGAAGGATTTTATTGCTTTTCTAGCTATGAGGAAATACAAGAATTGGGCTCATAAAATCAGCTCCTGAGAATATCTAACTACCTAAAGACCTGTTCTGCCAGTCTTCACAGAGCACAGAGTGCCTCATTTCTGCTCTCAACCCTGAACTTCACTCCTCCAGGGGGTACAAATTCAGCAGGAGCATACAATTTAATCCTTGTTGAGGCAGATGGCAAGGGCCAATATGTAGGCACATCTACACACACCTATGACACATCTATGTGTTTAAACAGGTTGAGATCTCTACCTAGGGTGTTGATGTTCTAACCAAGATTTTAGCCATAGGCACTCTTTTCCTTAGTTTAGATTCCTTTCTTCTCTTTGAAATCCCTATATCTCCCATGACACTTCATGTTCTACATCATTTGTGTGGCTGAGTTAAAGGTGCTATCTGCCTGAGAATGACTGTGAGCAGAGCCAAAGTATCAGTCAGACTCAGGCATTCCGCACTGTCAGTCATTCTAGGAAATTAAGACAACTGTAAAAACATAAAGAACTTGAGAAAACTAGTATGAAGACACCCAATCAACACTACCTATACTCAAGATTGGTCTAAGCCTCAAGCAGCATAGCCTGTTAGAATCAACAGGTAGACTCCCATCCGGATTGGATACTACCAGGGTGACTAACTTTATTGTATCAGTAATTCTGGTTCACTCCTTAGGAAATTGAAATAATAAAGGTGACTTTAGAACTAGAGAAAGTACTGGAGGATAAATATTACAGTTTAGCAAGATCTAATACTGGCAAAAGGAGTATCTCTAAATGGGCTACAACCTGAGTCCTGAACAAATGTTGAGTGATACAAGAGAATTTGGAAAACCTGCAACATATCCATGATAACTGCAATCCATCTGAGAAAAAAGAAAACACAGAAAAAAAAAAAAGGTTAACTTCTTTTTTAAATGGACATTCCAGATACCTCATTTGTAATTTTTACTTTCACTACCTTAGTACTTTAATATGAATGGCCATGACCCAATGAGTTGTGCCAGGCAGAAATAAGAACTAGTTCAGGTTATTTAATTTCACTGAATGTGTGAAATAACATTCCAGTTATTTCATAATATTTATATTTTAAGGAAAATTCAGAATAAGAAATTTGTAACAAAGAAACCTAAGTCTTACCTGAGCTGACAAAGGCTGATGATGTTGGATGTCATTTTTGTCATAAAAGTAAACAACAGACGCTGAAGATAAAAACGACCTAGGCAGAAATCACAAAAACATGGTCAAATTGTAAACAGAAAACATAGAAAACTTATTCTTCATAATACAAATTTTATTTTTAAAGGAGGAATTTAAAGTAGTGCTAATTATCTTGGCATATCTTATTGCCCAGATTCTGGTCATTTAAATAAGTTTGGGGCAGAGGGAGGTATTTTAACTAGAGTGACATAATACAAAAATGCACGATAATGAACAACTCAAACTGCTAGAAATATCAAACAGTGAAATAAGACAGGTCTCGATTTTCAGCATAGAACTTTCAAATCCTTGTCATTATTGCTCATTAATTCTAGGTTTCAAACTTGAATCTCAAAATTAAAATGTAGGGTTAGGCCAAAATTTTGAAAGAATTTCTTAGCATCACTACAAAATTCACATTCACTAACCTTAACTGTGGTGTTGGAGAAGACTCTTGAGAGTCCCCTGGACTACAAGGAGATCAACCCAGTCAATTCTAAAGGAAATCAGTCCTGAAAATTCATTGGAAGGACTGATGCTGAAGCTGAAGCTCCAATACTTTGGTCACCTGATGCGAAGAACTGACTCATTGGAAAAGACCCTGATGCTGGGAAAGACTGAAGGCAGGAGGAGAAGGGGACGACAGGGGAGGAGATGGTTGGATGGCATCACCAACTTGATGACATGAGTTTGAGCAAGCTCCAGGAGTTGGTGATGGACAGGGAAGGCTGGCGTGCTGCAGTCCATGGGGTCACAGAGTCAGACACAACTGAGCAACTGAACTGAACTGAACTGAACCTTAACTGAGTACCAAGTTCTTCTCAATAACCCTGGTCAGAATTTTCTTTCGTTCTCCTCAGTAATTATACAAAAACTTGACATCGTTCCTGCCAATCGTCTCAGTAACTTCCATGTCACCTCACTGTCAGATCCCCTGTACCCTACCTTACTCCTTATCTTTGAGAATGATTGCTTCTTTTGTTCAAAGCAAACCCTCACACTTGTACTATGCATCTTATTCTGTGCCATGTATTGAAGATACATCACTTTATTAGTACTGTAATTTCAAGCTCTTCCTCTCTACTGTTTTTATCTTAATACTACTGAAAAGTTTACTGTCATTATCATCCTGAATAACTGTCCTTCAGCTTCTGTGTCTTCCTCTCGCTATTCCCTACATATTTTCAATTCTCAATAGATTTTATCAAAAGAGTAGTCTACACACAGTTTCTTCACTTAGTCAATTGTTACTCACCCTTAACTGCTCTAGAAAAGATCCAGAATGTCAAATCCAAAAGACAATTTTAAAACAACCATTGCATTGGACTTCTGGTATCATTTTTAAAACTGTGGCCACTTTGTCTATTCACTTAATTTAAATCACACATCACTCATGCTTCTCTTCCTACCTCCCTGACCCTTCTAGCTTGATCTCTTTTGGCAGAACCAAAAAGAGAAATACTGGTCTTTCCCAAGATTCCATCTTTAGCCACCTGTATGTTTGTAAGCACTCTGTAAGTTCTCATTTTTTTAAATTACTGCTAAAGCTATATTGCTAATCTCTCCTTGGAGATTCAAATTCTTATATTTGTATACCTAATGGAAAAAAAGCCACTTGAATATCTTACAAGCAATGCAAACCAAACTCACCCCTCAGATAAATATCTCCTTCATTAATACCCCTCATTTTATTACACTATAATCCACCAATTTTAAGCAACAACTAAATTATCCAAAATTCCTCACTGTTTCCCAATCATCCTAACAAATCTGTCCTTAAGATCTACTGAATTTTTCTTTCCAGTGCAATGATCACTGTTCAAGCTACTATCATCATGCACTTAAACTATTAGATAATCATATAATTAGACATTCCACTTCCATTTTTACCCCCTCAAAAACAGCCTACGAGACTCAATGGACCTATATAAGTACATGTTTAAAAATATTTATGGCTTCTAATATCCTTACCATGGCATTACAGATCTTCTACAATCTGGCCTGCCCACTTTTCCAAAATCTTTTACTTTTATCCTCAAAAAATATGTCATTCAGTCACTCTCACACTGACGTTCTGCACACCACAAAATCTACTCTGTATCAACCTGCAGATGATTTCCTCAAAACAGAATACCCCTCAACACTACCCCACTTCTTTTAGAACTAAGTATCTTTCCTCAAGTCATCTCTTTGCTAAAAGCCTTCCCTGATTTCCAAAGAATACTATCTACACATTTATCACAATATTGCATTATAAAACAATTCTTCATTTATCTATTGAGGTGTCTGAATACATCTTTATTACAAATTATTTAACTAAGACTACTTGTCTCATTGCCTTTTGTGTGCTTAGGACTTTACCCAAAAACTGATATATAATAGGTATCAAATGTATACACATATCTAATAAACATTTGAATTAAAATGATTCTATGCATAATTATTTTTTAAAACCAATACACCAAAAAATTAAAATTTTGAAAGATAAAATAATTACTTACTGCTTTGTAAGATGGACAAAATATGGATTTCCTCCTATTGTAATGACATAAGCCACCTGTACGTGAGCATCCAAAAAAAAATCAATAATAACACTTACAAGAATTATGCTAAATAATGTTTTCTCTAAGTTATCCTTTTAAGATTGACAAAATTAATAATACATAACTATTGTATGTGCTTCCCTTGCCATGTGGATATTCAAATCTTCAGAATTCTGAATTGAGAACTACATGGGAGCATTCCCACATGTCTGCTATTCACCATTACTGACATATCTGAGGAATAAGCTTGCTGATAATCATCTGTTGTCTAAGACACACACCGTCAACTCACCATGCCCAAGGTAAATGCCAAGATGCCCACCTCACTTGAGAGAAACCATTTCTTGCTCACTCCCAGCCCTCCTAGAAAGTAAATTTTCCTGCTCATTGGAACAGACACTTCCAAAAGGCAGAACTACAAGAAATGTATTACACCTGTGGCAAGATAACACAACAAGTACCATTGCACTTTGCTTATCAAATGCAAGCAATGAAATTCCTCTGGAACAGAATGTAGGAGAGAACAGAGGAAGATCACAGACATGCCTAGAGAACCCTCTAGAAGATAACAGAAATTATAAGATTCATTAAATCATTTATTTGGTTAATTTTTAAAAATTATTTTAGCAAGAGAAATAGCCATTTAAAAGTTTTTAGTTCTTCAACTTTCTATTATAACAAAACAAGATTCTCTGCAATAGACAAATGCTCTGTGAAGAATCACTTGAATGGCACTCTGGAAAGAAGTCTGAATGGAGTCTAGAGGGGACCTGAAAATTGTGCCCTCTAAAAATGCCTTGCTATTAAATAAATATGATGAAAAGAAAGGGGAAAAACAGCAACAAAATTAGGATGCAATTAACAAGAAATGTACAAAACTGACAGGAAGAAAAAATTCCAAAAAGACATCATCCAGAGCTTCTACAAACTTTTATACACAAATCCAACTGCTTGGGTTCAATTGTTTTCTCCCTCCATCCAAATTTACATGTGAATTCCTAACTTTAGAATGTGACCTTATTCAGAGACAAGGCCTCTACAGAAGTAATCAAGTTAAGGAGAGGCCATTAGTGTGGCCCTAATCAAGCAATGACAACCCACTCCAGTACTCTTGCCTGGAAAATCCCATGGACGGAGGAGCTTGGTAGGCTGCAGTCCATGGGGTCACAGAGTCGCACACGACTGAGCGACTTCACTTTCACTTTTCACTTTCATGCATTGAAGGAAATGGCAACCCACTCCAGTGTTCTTGCCTGGAGAATCCCAGGGATGGGGGAGCCTGGTGGGCTGCCGTCTGTGGGGTCGCACAGAGTCGGACACGACTGAAGCAAGTTAGCAGCAGCAGTAGCAATCCAATGTAAGTGGTATCCATCTAAAAAAAGGAAATTTGGACACACCTACACAATGGGAGAATCTCCGGTCTCTATAAGTTAATGGCAGAGGCTGGGAACAGATCTGTCCCTCATAGTACTCAAAAAGAACCAATGCTACCAACCTCTTGATCTTGGACTTTTAGCCTCCAAAACTATGAGACAATAAGTTTCTGTCACTTAAGACACATTGTTTGTGTTTCTTTGTCATAGGGGCCTTTGCAAACAAATACACCAACTTTCCCTTAAAAAAAAATGATAACAAATGCTAAAGAACAGGATCAAATTAAAAACAAATAAAAAATAGAGAATAACAACAAGCCTACAAGTAATACCTATTAAATAACTGATTAAAATGAGAACATGGAGAAGTTCGATAGAAGTGTAGAATCTGTAATAAAGAAACAAATTAAAATTGTACAGCAGAAAAAAACAGTATCTGTTATTAAAAATTCAATGAAAGGGTATAAAAGCAGATTAGACCTTGCAGGGGTTAAGATTGGTGACAGGAATACAGGTGAGGAGAAAATATCCATGTTGAAACACAGAGAGAAAAATGCAAAGAAGATAACAAGAGAAATGCAACCAGTTAAAAATGTCTAACACTCATGTACTTCCCTTGTGGCTCAGAATGTAAAGCATCTGCCTACAATGCAGGAGACCTAGGTTCGATCCCTGGGTCAGAAGATCCCCTGGAGAAGAAAATGGCACCCCACTCCAGTACTCTTGCCTGGAAAATCCCATGGATGGAGGAGCCTGGTAGGCTACAGTCCATAGGGTCTCAAAGACTCAGACACGACTGAGCGACTTCACTTCACTTCACTTCACTTCAACACTCATGCAATTATAATCCAAAAAATAAGGAGAAAGGTAAGGCTAAAAAATAACATTTGGAAAATTCACAGTTGACACTTTCAAAGCTTATGAAAGATAACAACTCACAGTGTCAAATTATTATATAATTCCAAAGCAGGATGAACACAAAGAAAGCAAACTTAGGCATGTCATACGCAAACATTTAAAACAAAGGAAAAAGAGAAAACACTCAAAATCAATAAGAGAAAAATGACACATTACGTTCAAAACAATTCTTAATAAATTGTGTGAATGACAGAAGGCAATGGAATGACCTCTTCAAAGTGTTGAAAAAAAAGTATGAGCACCAGTACTGACCTATATTAAAACTTGTAATAAAGCTACATTAATTAAGGCAGCAGAATATAGGATGATAGGAATAACAGTCCAACAGCACAGATGATAAAGGGATCAAGGCAACAAGTTGATATAATAATTGTAAATATATATGCACCCAACATGCCGCAGCTGCTAAGTCGCTTCATTCATGTCCGACTCTGCGCAATCCCATAGACATAGGAGTACGTAAATACATAAAGCAAATATTAACAAACAAAAAAGGAGAAATTGAGAGTAACACAACAACAATAGGGTTTTTAACCCTTCACTTACATCAATACACAGATAATAGAGACAGAAAATTAAAATGAATAAGGAAACACTGGCCTTAAATGACACACTATCAAATGAACTTGAGAGATTCTTACAGAAAATTCCATCCAAAAGAAGAATACACTCTTCAGGGGCACTAGAAGCATTTCCAGAATAGACCACATACTATGCCAAAAACAAATCTCAGTAAATTTGAGAAAACTGAAATCACATCACTCATTTTTTCAGACCACAGAGGTCTGAGACTAGAAATCAGAACAAGAAAAAAAAATTACAAAAAAACACTAGCATGTGGAGTCTGAACAATATGTTACTAAACAACTGATGTATTATAGCAGAAATCAAATAGCAAGTCAAAAAATACCTGGAGACAAATGAAAATGGAAACAAACTGATCAAAAATATGTGGGATATGGCAAAAGCAGTTCTAAGAGGGACATTTTTAGTAACACGTCTTACCTCAGGAAACAAGAAAAATCTCAAATAAATAATCTAACCTTACACCAAAGGAACTATATAAAAAGAAGAAAAAACAACACCCAAAGTTAGTAGAAGGCAAGATATCAAAAAGATCAGAACAGAAATAAATGACATAGAGATTTTTAAATAAATCAATGAAACTAAGAGCTAGTTCTTTGAAAAGATAAATATCACAAAACTTTTAGCAAGACTCATCAAGAAAAACAAGAGCCAAAATAAAAGCAGAAATAAAAAAGAAGTTCTAACAAACACCCCAGAGCTACAAAAAATCATGAGAGTACTGAGAACAATTATTATACACCAGTAAAATGGACAATTCAGAAGAAATGGATAAATTACTAGAAATGTACAATCTCTCAAGGCTAAATCAATAAGAAATAAAAAATATGAATAGAATATAATGAACTGAATCAGTAATTTAAATAAACTCCAAACAAACAAAAGTCCAGGACCAGATGGCTTTATAGGTGAAGCCTACAAAATATTACAAGAAGAGTTAACACCTGTCCTTCTCAAAGCACTCCCAAATATTAAAGAGAAAGGAACACTCTCTATCTTATTCAGTGAGGTATCAGCCTGATACCAAAACCAGACAAAGACAACACAAAAAAGAAAACTATAGAACAATATCATTGATGAACATAGATGCAAAAATCCTCAACAAAATATTAGCAAAACAAATTAAACAATATATTTAAAAAATCCATACACCAAGTGGGATTTATTCCAAAGGTGCAAGGATATTTCAATATCTGTAAGTCAAATATCGTGATATATCATAATAACAAATTCAAGAGTTAAAATATTGTGAAATGCAGAAAAAGCTTTTAACAAAACCCAACATCACTATGACACCTCAACATAATCAAGTCCATGTCTGACAAGCCCATAGCTAATATACTCAATCATGAAAAACTGAAAGCTTTTCCTCTAAGATCAGGAACAAAACAAGGATCCTCACTTTCATCATTTTTATTTGGCATGGTACTGGAAGTCCTAGTGAAATTAATCAGACAAAAAATAAGTAAAAGGAAATAAAAATGGCAAAAGTACAACTGTCACTGTAGCATGTAACATGATATTATATATAGAACATCCTAAAGAGGCTACCAAAAAGTTATTAGAAGTAATAAATGAATTCAGCAAAGTTGCAAGAAAAAAAGACTAATATACAGAAATCTGTTGCATTTCTATACACTGACAAACTATCAGAAATAAAAATTAAGAAAACAATCCAATTTATAACTGCAACAAAAAGAATAAAATACCGAGGAATAAATCTAACCAAGCTGGTAAAAAACCTGTACTCAGAAAACTGTAAGACACTGATGAGAGAAACTAAAGACGATATAAACAGACAGAAAGACGATATAAAAAGATGGAAAGAAACTGTGTACACAGATTATAGGAATTAATATTGTTAAAATGACCATATTACCCCAAGCAATCTACAGATTTAATGCAACCCCTTATCAAAATACCAATGCCATTTTTCACAGAACTAAAATAAATAATTCTAAAATGTTTATGGAACCACAAAAGACCTGAATAACCAAAACAATCTTGAGAAAGAAAACAAGGCAGGTGATATCACACTCCCTGATTTCAAACTATACTACACAACTACAAAACAGTATGTTTTCAAACGGTATGATTTCAAAAGGGTATGTTACTAGTACAAATACAGACACAGAGATCAAAAAAACAGCACAGTGAGCCTAGTAACAAGCCCACACGCACATGGTCAAGTAATGTATGACAAAGAAGGCAGGAATATACAATAGGAAAAAGACAGCCTCTTCAGTAAATTGTGGTGGGAAAACTGGACAACCACATGGAAAAGAATCAAACTGGACCTCTTTCGTGCACCATATACAAAAATAAATTGAAAAATCAATTAAACACTTAAATGTAAGACCTAAAGCTATAAAACTCCCAGAAGAAAACAGAGGCAGTATGCTCACTGACAGTGGTCTTAGCAATATTTTTTTAAATATCTCCCCACGAGACCAGGGGGGAACAAAATGAACAAACAGGACTATATCAAACTAAAAAGCTTTTTCACAGTGCAGGAAACTACTACTAACAAAATGAAAAAGCCTATTGAACAGGAGAAAATATTCACAAAAAACATATATGATAAAGGACCAATATTCAAAGTAGACAAAGAACTTATACAACTCAACATCTGAAAAGCAAACAACACATTTAAAAAATGGGCAGAATATATGAATAGATATTTTTTTCAAAGAAGATATACAGATGGTCAACAGGCACATGAAAAAATCTTCAACATTACTAATCATCAGGAAATGCTAACCAAAACCATGAGATATCACCTCATACTTATGATCAAAAAGACAAGAGATAACAGTGTGAGAGGATGTGGATAAAAGAGAACCCTCATACAATGTTGGTTGGAATGTAAACTGGTGCAGCCACTTTGTAAAATACTATAGAGGGTCCTCAAAAATTTTTAAAGACAGAACTACCATCAGTTCAGTTCAGTTCAGTTCAGTCGCTCAGTCGTGTCCGACTCTTTGCGACCCCGTGAATCTACCATAGGGTCTAGAAATTTCACTTCTGAGTTTTTTCCTGAAGAAAACAAAAACTTTAATTCAAAAAGATACATGCACCCCATGTTCACTGTAATTATTTACAATAGCCAAGATATGGAAGCAATTTAAGTGCCCATCAATAGATGAATAGATGAAGATATGGTTTTATACACAAAATAGTATTACGCAAAAAGTGAAAACTTGCATTTACAACACGGATGGACCTACAACACAGTACTAAGCTAAGTGAAATAAGTCAGACAGAGAAAGACAAGTACCATCTGACTTCTCTTATATGTGGAACATGAAAAACAAAACAAATGAACCAACGTAAGCTGAGAGACCCACAGATACAGAGAACAACAGGTAGCTGCCATAGGGAAGAGGGTTATGGGGGTGAATGAAATAGGTGAGGGAAATAAACAGATACAAACTTTCAGTTACAAAATAAGTGAGTTACAAGTATGAAATGTACAGTCTGGGGAATATTGTCAATAGTACTGTAATGACTTTGTACAGTGATAGATGGTAACTAGGTTTATCAAGGTGATCCTTTTGTAATGTACAGAAATACTGAATTACTATGTTTTGCACACAGAAATAACATAATGCTGCAGATAATTATTCTTCAATTTTTAAAATTAACTATAAAATTAAATCTTTATAGACAGAAACTGAGGGGCAAAAGGGGGAAAAAAATTATCATTTGGCCAAAATCTTAAGTTGCGTGAGTACCATTAGAGATAATTTTTATCACCAGGTACAATCAGAAAATCAGCCAGTTAACAACAACCACACTCAAATAACTAGCTCCTGAAAGTTTGCAAATCAATGACAACTCCAAGTTTCTAAAAGTCAGCCAATTAGTGACAGTCACAGCTTCTAGACAGGAGTCAGTAAGTGCTTCAATCCACTGATGAGGATTCTGAAAGTGAGAAGACCAACAAGTAGTCTGTCTCAACTAACTGCACCAACACAACTAAAAGCCTGTCTATACCTAAACACTCTCCTTTCTGAAAGCCCATGGGTCCCTGAACACTAGACTTCCCAAAACCTTATATAAGATTAGCTGGCTTTCTTCAGAAAGACTGGGTTTACAACTGGCCCTTACAAGCAAATTGTAAGGTCATTATTTGTTTTGAGTAACATATCAAGTTCAATTTATAGTTTGTTCACAAATTCACAGTCTTTTCAACAGTTCAGCTCTTTTATGATTAGTTATGAGTTTATACATCTGACAGTTTCACTGACACAGCTGCAAGATTTTCAATTCAATATTTTCAATTCTTTAAATGTTTTTAAACTGTTATCTACATTTTTATTTCCGTATATTTAAATCCCAAAATGACAAAGCACAAGTGCAAATCTTGTAATGAATATTTTGAACAGCAGAAATTTCTCAACTGAAGAAAAGTTCCTTTTTGAAGTTTTTTGTGTGGTTTGCAATTGTTCACTAAGCATCAAACTTGGTGGAAAGTCAAATATAAGCCTGCATATACTAACGGCTAAGCAAAAGAAATAAATGATTTTCTTATACAATACCAAAGAAGGTGATATAACAAATTTGGGGGATTAAGAAAAATTCAGAGGAAGAAGATATAAGAAATTGTAGCAGGCACCATAATAGTTTTTCACACTGTGTATCATCAGTCTTTCTGCCCAAATGACTAAATGCACAACTACCATAAGTATTTATTTCAAAATTGTAAGCAAATTTTCAAGTGCCAGGTTAAAATCCACTGCAACAATTAAAGAATGAAACAGCTCCCTTTGCAATTACAGAAACATGAAAGATGGACATGTGTCACCTTGTTGGAGCACAGCCATAGGTGCAAGTAATCACTATGCAGAAAAGAAAATGTTCCCTTTTTTTTTGCATAGTATTTTTCTAGTGAAACAAAAAAGAGCCTTGCTCACAAGGTTTTGCAAGTAAAATCCCTTCCAGATGAGACTTAGACAACAGGAAACTTTTGCAGAGATTCTCTTACTGAGTTGAATCAATAAATAAAATACATGGCTTTGGGTGGAGATAATAGTGATGACATGTTTAAGATCATTTAACAATCAAAGTGGAATATAACTATGGTTCAGGCATCCCAAATGGAGTCAGGTGACCACCAGTGGGTGGGGTTTCAGACAAATTCTTGCATCACCGAGAATTTGAATTTTTTGAACTGTATCAAACTCAAGGGCACCACCACTCATTTTCAAAACCGCATCTGCTAGCAGCTGCTGGATGCAACCATGTAGTTTTACAGGCCCCCTCTCTTTTTCCCAGCTATGTAATCATTTCAAACTCCAACCCCAATTCTTGCTTAATGGACACCCTTACTTCTTGCCAGCTCCAATCCTAATTCTTAACAATTTATGTAACCTAGTAGCTTTCTTCCACCATTTTGTAGTCTGGTGGAACATATTTCAAGTGCTTCTTGGATCTGTGTCTCCCAGGCTGCAGTCCTAACAAACCCCAAATAAATGCACTTTTTTTTTTTTTGCCTCCTTGTGAATGTTCCTCCTTGTGAACCTGGTCTGAGCACTCAGCTCTGCCTCCAAGAACTGAATTACTGCCCAACATCAGCAGCTATGGTCTTGATACTAAAAGCAATTTCACACAATTTAAGAAATAAAAATATTATTTCCCAATTACATTATTTTCTGGATCTTTGATTGCCTCAGACGTTGAAATCTTTTCAGGAATTGTGGTCTGCAGAAACTTTTTATGAAGATCTAAAAGAAAAACAAGCAAAGTTATTCTGATACTTGTAATCTGACATTTTCATTTCTAAATCCAATTCTTCATGTTTTTCTACATTACCAACTTTTTTGTGTGTAATATATGCATCTGCTTTCCCTTTCTGCTGTCTTTTGGTCCTTCTTACCCATACATTTTTTAACCCTTTATAATCTTAAGGTTTCATTCTCTCTCTTTTCCTATCTGCAGGCAGGCAGTTTGACTAAGTAACAGTAACAAACTACACTGAGGCAAGAGACATGAAACTCTAACACTTTGGCCACCTCAGGCAAAGAGCTGACTCATTGGAAAAGACCCTGATGCTGGGAAGGATTGGGGGCAGGAGGAGAAGGGGACGACAGAGGATGAGATGGTTGGATGGCATCACCGACTCGATGGACATGGGTTTGAGTAAACTCCAGGAACTGGTGATGGACAGGGAGGCCTGGCCTGCTGCGATTCATGGGGTCACAAACAGTCGGACACGACTGAGCGACTGAACTGAACCGAAGTGAACTGAAGAGACATGGAAATTAAAAAAGTGGACTGCATCAAGAAACTGGGACCATTTGCAGGGCGGGGGGAAAGATACAGAATATTGAATACAAAGGTGATCTGCAATTTTCCACGGAGAGGGTGGAAGACTGCAGTTACCAATGAGGAACTCATTGATAAACGGCTTCTTCATGGCGATGCAATTATTTCTAGAAGAGCAGAATTCTGAATGTCAAAAAGACCACATCTTTCATTTTTGTCCATTTTACAGACAAGGAAACCACCCAGAGAAATGAAAAGATTTTCCGCGCCAACGCTGTCTCTGCCTCCTTGGCTGCAGACCTCGAGGCCAAGCGTCAAGAAGGGGTGGAAGGGAGGTCTGGGGCCGGACCCTGGACCGACAAGGGCAGCCCTCCAACTGGAGAAGGCGAGGTTCTGGACTTACTGGGGCCTCCGTGCAGTCCCCTGAGGACGGTGAGAAGGCCTAGAAGAAGGAACATGGCTCCGCTGACCTGGAGCCACACTGGCCCAACAGTGACGGTTGAGGCGTTGAGGCGAATGCGGGCCCAGCGCGGGTGGGAGACGCCCGCGGCTCGCGAGGAAAAGGCTGGGGGGTGCTCCTGGCTGCCTCCGGGAGGGCCAGCGGGCGCACCTAGCGTGGTGGGCGGCTGCGGCTGAGGAGAGAGCATCCGGTTTCTTGTGAAGGAAGGAAAGGCTGAGCAAGCTACAGTGCTCAGATGAGGCTGGTGGTGCCTGGTTTTGTTTGTATCTTCCACTTGGATTGACGGTTTTTGAAGTAGTTTCCAATTACAGTGAGGAGAAGGTGCAAAGGTAATGTATCATAATGCCATTTGCTAAAAATGGCTTTTCCTTACATCACCTGCTGCTGCTGCTAAGTCACTTCAGTCGTGTCCGACTCTGTGCGACCCCATAGAAGTCAGCCCACCCGGCTCTGCAGTCCCTGGGATTCTCCAGGCAGAACACTGGAGTGGGTTGCCGTTTCCTTCTCCAATGCCTGAAAGTGAAAAGTGAAAGTGAAGTCGCTCAGTCATGTCCGACTTCGCGACCCAGTGGACTGCAGCCCACCAGGCTCCTCCGTCTGCGGGATTTTCCGGGCAAGAGTACTGGAGTGGGTTGCCATAGCCTTCTCCGTTACATTACCTGGTGACTAGTAAATATCAGATAACCGCAGATATGCAGATGACACCACCTTTATGGAAGAAAGTGAAGAAGAACTAAAGAGCCTCTTGATGAAAGTGGAAAGCGCCTCTTGATGAGAGTGAAAAAATTGGCTGAAAGCTCAACATTCAGAAAACTAAGATCATGGCATCAGGTCCCATCACCTCATGGCAAATAGATGGGGAAATAGTGGAAACAGTGGCTGACTTTATTTTTGGGGCTCCAAAATCACTGCAGATGGTGACGGCAGCCATGAAATTAAAAGATGCTTACTCCTTGGAAGGAAAGTTATGATCAAACTAGACAGCATATTAAAAAGCAGACACATTACGTTGTCAACAAAGGTACATCTAGTCAAGGCTATGGTTTTTCCAGTAGTCACATATGGATGTGAGAGTTGGACTATAAAGAAAGCTGAGCACCAAAGAATTGATGCTTTTGAACTGTGGTGTTGGAGAAGACTCTTGAGAGTCCCCTGGACTGCAAGGAGATCCAACCAGTCCATCCTAAAGGAGATCAGTCCTGGGTGTTCATTGGAAGGACTGATGTTGAAGCTGAAACTCCAATACTTTGGCCATCTGATGTGAAGAGCCGACTCATTGGAAAAGACCCTGATGCTGGGAAAGATTGAAGGCAGGAGGAGAAGGGGGCAACAGAGGATGAGATGCTTAGATGGCATCACCGACTCGACGGACATGAGTTTGGGTAAACTCCGGGAGTTGGTGATGGACAGGGAGGCCTGGCGTGCTGCGGTTCATGTGGTCGCAAAGAGTCAGACATGCCCGAGGGACTGAACTGAGCATTTAAAAAGCGTTCTGATATTTATTCAGTTCAGTTCAGTCGCTCAGTAGTGTTCAACTCTTTGCGACTCCATGGACTACAGCACGCCAGGCCTCCCTGTCCATCGCCAACTCCCGGAGTTTACTCAAACTCATGTCCATCGAGTCAGTGATGCCGCCTAACCATCTCATCATCTGTCGTCCCCTTCTCCTCCTGCCTTCAATCTTTTCCAGCATCAGGGTTTTTTCTAATGAGTCGGCTCTTCACACCAGGTGGCCAAAGTACCAGAGCATCAGCTTCAGCATCAGTCCTTCCAATGAACACCCAGGACTGATCTCCTTTAGGATGGACTGGTTGGATCTCCTTGCAGTCCAGGGGACTCTCAAGAGTCTTCTTCAATACCACAGTTCAAAAGCATCAGTTCTTTGGTGCTCAGCTTTCTTTATGGTCCAATTCTCACATCCATGCATGACTACTGGAAAAACCATAGCTTTAACTAGACGGACCTTTGTTGGCAAAGTAATGTCTCTGCTTTTTTAATATGCTGTCTAGATTGGTCATAGATTTTCTTCCAAGGAGCAAGGATGACTGCAGTCACCATCTGCAGTGATTTTGGAGCCCCCCAAAATTGTCTGTTTCCATTGTTTCCTCATCTCTTTGCCATGAAGTGACTGGACCAGATGCCATGATCTTAGTTTACTGAATGTTGAATTTTAAGCCAGCTTTTTCACTCTTCTCTTTCACTTTCATCAAGAGGCTTTTCAAATGCTCAAGTTGACAGGAAGAAAAAGTTTCCTTCTAGTAGCAATAGTTACCCATCAGCAGGCAAATGTTATTTGCAAACACTGGTGCAAACACTGGGACTCGGGTAAGCCTCGTGGTTGGATAGCCATTGTGGGTGTGTGTGTACTCAGTCTGTCCGTCTCAGTCCTACAGGACTCTTCGCGACCCCATGGACGGTAACCGGCCAGGCTCCTCTGTCCATGGAAATTTTCCAGGCAAGAATACTGCAGTGGATTGCCCTCTACTGGACAGCTATTGAAGGCAGAAGTCTCCTCCCCTCCACCCATACAATCTTTGTTCAAATAGAGACTTTTCAAAAAATCTTCTTTAATTTCTTTAATATCACAAGTTATTATTGCCACACTGTGCAATCCTGTAGCCCCTAGTTTTTACTTTGTTAGCTGCTTTTACAGTACATTCTGCCTCTATTAGGAGCAAGAAGAGTTTGATCTCTTGAGGTCTATAGGCATGCTTTCTTTCACAGATCCTCGCCCATATCATACTAAATACACTAAAATATAGGCATACTTGATATTGACTATACATTTCCTTTAACAAATGTCAGAATCATGTTTATAAATTCACTTTGAAATTGCTTGTTTGTACTGAAAAACAAAGAGAAGTTATTAGCAGAATATAACACTAACAAATAATTCTTAAAAATAACCAAGTGGCAAGAAATAAAATCACAAGTGTTAGTATAAATAGTAGCATGGACACTTATTGCTCCAGTTGATGAACTCTCCCAGGAAAGAACAAGAATTAATTTTATATATATATATAAATGTATATAATTGACATATATATATAAATATATATAAATGACATATATATATATGTCAAAACTAAAATTAAGAGATAAGGAGTAGAGAAGTGTTAGTATTTTCCAGAAGGAGAAAAATTAAAATAACTAGAAGAAAATACTTAAAGGGATAATGGGAAAACTCTTTCTCTTAATTTGAAAAATAAGAGAATGGCTTTAGAAAGGACCCAAGTATTAAAAAGTTAAGAGAAAAGTGAAAGAAAAGGAGAGGACATTTGCAAAGTTTAATACCAACCAGGAATTACTATCTAGACTATCCAACATACCTGAGCACCCCCTCTACACACACACACACACACACAGACAAAGGTATGGGAGGAGACAGAAGGGGACAAAAAAATCCAGTAGCAATATAGGAAAATGTTATGAATACTTTTTTTCATAAAGCATGATAAGTAAATGCCTAAAAGGATATAAAGAGATCTTTAGTCTAAATAGTAATCACAATTGAGCAAATTAAAACAAAAATGACATATCACTTTCCATCCAATAAATTAGCAAAAATTAGGGTGGTGAATAGCACCAAGTGCAGGTAAGAATGAGGAGAAACATCAGACTTGGTTTGTAGGCATGTAAGCAGTAATAACCATTCCAGAGAACAATCTGGCAGTTTTCCAAGAAATACTTTTTTTAATATATTCTGTGATTTACCAAGTCCAGTCCTGGGGATGACTTCTGGTAAAGGTTACACTAATGTGTAGTCTGATTCCTCACACAGAAAATAATTATAAATGCCTGGCAAAATGCCTTTAAAAACCCAAAGGACCTGGAAAATGACCAAAGGCAGACACAAACTTGAAAAGAGTTTACTCTTAGAAGACTACCTTTACATCTAGTAAGAACTAAGAGTTTGTGTGGCTTTCTTGCCTGGTCATGTTCCACAACTACAACAGCTCAGGCAGGGGAAAACTGCATGCAGCCTCAACGGGAGCAGATCACACAGCATCCGAGAAAATATTAATCTAAAGCAGGAGATGCTTGTTGTGGTTTCCATCTTCTTAAATTTAAGACTTGTTTTCTGACCTGTCTGGGGAATGTTCTATGTATAATCAAGAATGTGCATTCTTCTGCTTTGGGTGAAAAGTTCTGTAAATGCCTGTTGGGTCCACATTGTCTGTGGTGCTGTTCAAGTGTGCTGTTTATTGATTTTTCTGTGTGTTTTACCTATTATTTAAAATGGGGTACTGAAATCTCCTACTATATTGCATTGCTGTCAATTTCTTCTTTCAGATTTGTCAATACTTGTTTTACACACTAAGGTGCTCTGATTTTGAGTGTATGTATATTTACAATTGTTATATCTTTCTGTTGAATTTACCCTTTTATCATTCTGTCATGATCTTTTTTTTTTTTTTTTTTTTTTTTTTTTTTTTTTTTTTTTTTTTTTTTTTTTTTTTTTTTTTTTTTTTTTTTTTTTTTTTTTGTCTCTAGAGGCAGTTTTCGATGTGAAGTCTGCTTCATCTGATTTAAATATAACCACTCCTTTCTTTTCGTTATCATTTGTGGGAAATATCTTTTTCTTCCCCTCACTTTCAGCCTATGGAGACCTTCAATCTAAAGTGAGCTTCCTGTAGATAGCACACAGTGGGAGTTTGCTTTCATTTTTAATCATTCAGCCACTCTGTATCTTTTCATTGAGAAGTTTAACCCACTTTCATTTAAAGTAATTATTGATAGAGAAGGATTGATTATTGTTATTTTATTAACAGTTTTGTATTTGTCTTGTAGTTCTTTTGTCACTCTCTTCTCTCATTATAGCAAACCAAAAAGCTCTTCACAGCAAAGGATACAGTTAACAAATGAAAAAGCAACCTGTGGAATGGGAAAAATACTTGCAAATCGTATATTTGAGAAGGGGCTAATGACCAAAGTATATTTGGAATTCATGTAACTCAATAGCAAAAAAATCACAAATAGTCCACTTACAAAATGGGCAAAATGACCTGAATAGACATTTTTCTGAAGATGACATATAATTACCAACAGATACATGGAAAAGTGTTGAACATCACTAATTATCAGGGAAATACAAATAAAAACCACAACAAGATAAAGTCTTACAACTTTCAGAATGGATATTACCAAAAAGATAAACAGGACAAGTATTGTCAAGTGTGTGTGTGGAGAAATTGGAACTGTGGTATGCTGTGGAAGAAAGAATATAAACTGGTACAGCCATTAGGGAAAGCAGTATGGCAGTTCCTCAAAAATTAAAAATAGAATACCATATGAGCCAGCAGTCTTACCTCTGGGCATATATCAGGAGTAAATGAAGTCAGTATCTCAAAGAAATATATGCATACCCATGTTCTTTGCAGCATAATTCACAATAGCCAAGATATGGAAATAACCTGTGTCCATAACAGACAAATGGATAAAGAAAACATGATATATTTATTCAGCTGTGAAAAAAAAGGAAATCTCACCCTACTCATTCCTGCCCTTTCTCAATCCTGCCATTTGTGACAACATGGATAAACACAGAGGACATTTGCTAAGTTAAATAAGACACAGAAAGATAAATACTGTATAATCTCATTTATATATGAGATTTCAAAAAGAATGTTAATAAGCTTTACTTGACATTTACATATTTGACAACTACAAAACGTACATTTTTAGTGCACATGGAACATTCACCAAAATAGACCATAGAGTGGATCATAGCAAAACATTTGTTTCAGAGCATGAGAATTATGCAAGTATGTTCTCTGACCATGACTAAATTAAGAAAAGATGAAACTGAAAATATCCAAATATTTAGAAATGAAACAACATACTTCTAAGAAATCCATAATTCTGAGATCAAACTAACACATCAGAACTCATGAGATGTAGCTAAAGAGATTCATAGAGCAAATATGTATCTTTAAATGAATTAGAAAATATTTTAAAACAATGAGGTAAACTTTCACCTCAAGAATCTAGGAAATGAGCAAATTTTAAGACATAAATCAATGAAACAGAAAACAAAGATGTATATAGTATAACCATAGTTAGGAATGAAAAAAGGGACATAACTTTAGCTCCTATAGACACTGTAAAGGATATTATGAACAACTTTATGTCAAAAGATTGACCATTAAATGAAATGGATAAGCTGCTTTAAAATTACCACTTCTGAAAAAAAATCACAATAAATGGAAAGTCTAAATAGTTCTCTGTTAAAGATATTGAATCCATAATTTAAAATTAGAAGTGGTAATTTTAAAGCAGCTTATCCATTTCATTTAATGGTCAATCTTTTGACATAAAGTTGTTCATAATATCCTTTACAGTGTCTATAGGAGCTAAAGTTATGTCCCTTTTTTTTCATTCCTAACTATGGTTATACTGGAGCCCATTATACAGAGTGAAGTAAGCCAGAAAGATAAAGATCATTACAGCATACTAACACATATATATGGAATTTAGAAAGATGGTAACGATAACCCTATATGCAAAACAGAAAAAGAGACACAGATGTACAGAACAGACTTTTGGACTCTGCGGGAGAAGGCGAGGGTGGGATGTTTCGAGGGAACAGCATGTATATTATCTATGATGAAACAGACCACCGGCCCAGGTGGGATGCATGAGACAGGTGCTCGGGCCAGGTGCACTGGGAGGACCCAGGGGAATCGGGTGGGTGGGGAGGTGGGAGGGGGGATCGGGATGGGGACTACATGTAACTCCATGGCTGATTCATGTCAATGTATGACAAAACCCACTGCAATGTTGCGAAGTAATTAGCCTCCAACTAATAAAGATAATTGAAAATAAAAAAATCTTCCCACAAAGAAAACTCGTTTCATTGATGAATTTTGCCAAATATTTATTGAAAAACTGAACAATTTAATACATAGTTTCAGAAAAAGGAAAATGAGAGGTATGTTTCCTAACTCAATTTATCAATCTTCATATCAAACTCTGATAAGGCATTAATCTTTGCTCCTGAGACCAAAGCCCAAGCTGCCTGGGTCCTTCTGTCTTCCGGGATTCATCCTGCGGGTCACCCAACCCAGGGGCAGGAGAAAGGTGGCAGGCAGAGTGTGAGGCCTGAGCAGGCACAGCTTCCCTTAGCCCTGGTTCTGCAGCTGTGGGCAGGGAGAGGGGGCAAACAGCTGCATTAACTGAGATCTGCATGCAGCCAGCCAAGTCCAGAGAGGAGGGCCAGGAGGAGGAACACAGGCCACACACAGATCTTCCCAGAGTAACAGCAGTTGATGCAGATCCCCAGCCGCTAGGGGCCTAGGCAATAAACCCAAGTGGGTGGTGGGGAGAGCTGTGGAGAAGAGCTCAGGGAGTCGATGCGAGTTCAGACTGACTGTCTTCAGTCAAGGGCCCTGACATGGCAAACCTGTGCCTCGGGGTGGGAGAGGAAATAAAAACAGACGCTCCTGCAAATTGGTCCATCTTGGTTTATTGTTTTCCATCAGCTGTGACCAGGGGAGAAAAGGTTGAATTTTCATTTCTCAGTGAGACCCCCAGTGATATCCATTGCCTTCTGAAGGAATTATTAGTTACTGTGGAAGAGAACAAAGACACATGTGCTTAGGTATTGATAAACAAGTGAATTACCTTCCACTGCAAACCATGCAGTTGGCATACTGCCAAGTGAAAAATTCATATGGCAAAAAAAAAGAATTCTAGGAAGAAATTTTATAATTTTGCTTATGAAATTACTTAACTGTCAGTAGCTTATTAACTAGCAATTGTGATTTCTGGAGAACCATCGTATTTAATGAGAACTACTTGCATATGAGAAAATCTAACATTTTTTCCACATGCAACAAAATGTTCTTGAATATAACAAGTTAAATCTTTGCATTGTTTTTAGAAGTGTAAATACATATCAATTTTACTTTTTCCATATCTTGAAGCCAATCATTTTTTATTTTTTCATATTGTAAACAGTGTTTTGGTTTTGGCACTTGGAAACTCACAGGCCTTAGCATTTTGCCTATAGTACCTAATGGATGAAGTGAGTGACTTAATCATTAATTCATAAACTAATTTACATATCATGTATCTTATTAGAGTCAACTATAATTTCATTTTATCTATAAGAGCAAGTTCCCAACAAACTTACAAGAACTTTATTAAACTGAAGAAAAAAGACTAAAAGTATTTTTTAAATGATTTAAATACTGAGTAATCAAGGTTAGTAAAGATTAATACATTATTTTTGGTGAAGTACTTTACCAATTCACCAATAAATATTTAGGAACTAGTTGTGGATTATAAGTTTCATTTTAATTTAAAGCATATTTATTTTAAGAGATCGTTCCTAATATATTTGCCTACTATTAAGTGTTTCACTGCTTTTCTGTGATTTGGATCTAAATAAATTTAAGCTTGAAATAATACACTCTGAAAAAAATAGATTTTTATGACAGTTTCTTCTTGTTTCCCTTCAAAATTGTAATAAAAAAGGAAATATCTGCTACATTTTTTATACTCATTATTATCAAAAGTCAAAACCAAATTCTTGAACCTCTTTTCCACTTTTATATCCACAGATTTCTTATTTCTCATCCCCCAACCAAAAGAATGAAAGAGTAAAAAAATAAGTTGAAAATATATTAACTGAGTCTAATCAACAGAGAAAATAAAATAGGTAGTAAGATAGGGACAGAATTCAGTGATAAGAGAGGCATAAATTTACCCTTCCTATCCTTTACTACATGGGCTATTTTATATCTTCAAAACTTAAAGATTTTTCTTACTACTCTAACCACGAAACTCCCCTATTTAACATAGTAGAAAGTGAAATGTTAGTCATTCACTCATGTCTGACTCTGCGACCCCGTGGACTGTAGCCCTCCAAGCTCCTCTGTCCATGGGATTCTCCAGGCAAGAATACTGGAGTGGGTTAATTGGTTCTCCCTCAAACCAATAAAGGGATTTGTATATCTGGATTTGTCAGACTACTGTATATATAACCCATCTGATTTCTGGCTTAAAAAAATTTTTTTGTCCTGGTAGTGTTTACCTGAGGAGTTGGTTCTATCAACATCTCCCACTGGTTTTCAAACTTTTTAAAATAGTGAAAAAAGGAAAACATAATGGGTGCTATAACAGTGAGGCAGAGAAAATATGTCTGCTAGTTTATTAAATTTAACAGAAAGAATAATCCAAGAATGCTTTTTGGTTTATGCTAAACACAAGGACTGGATGAAGCACAAGCTGGAATCAAGATTGCTGGGAGAAATATCAATAACCTCAGATATACAGATGATACCATACTTATGGCAGAAAGAGAAGAAGAACTAAAGAGCCTCTTGATGAAAGTGAAAGAGGCAAGTGAAAAAGTTGGCTTAAAACTCAACATTCAGAAAACTAAGATCATGGCATCTAGTCCTATCACTTCATGTCTAATAGATGGGCAAACAATGCAAACAGTGACACTTTATTTTTTTGGGCTCCAGAATCACTGCAGATGGTGACTGCAGCCAAGAAATTAAAAGATGCTTGCTCCTTGGAAGAAAAGTCATGACCAACCTAGACAGCATATTAAAAAGCAGAGACATTACTTTGCCAACAAAGGTCCATCTAGTCAAAGCTATGGTTTTTCCAGTGGTCATGTATGGATGTGAGAGTTGGACTATAGAGAAAGCTGAGCACTGAAGAATTTATGCTTTTGAACTATGGTGTTGGAAAAGACTCTTGAGAGTCCCTTGGACTGCAAGGAGATCCAACCAGTCAATCCTAAAGGAAATCAGTCCTGAATATTCACTGGAAGGACTGAGGCTAAAGCTGATACTCCAATACTTTGGCCACCTGATGTGAAGAACTGACTCTTCTGAAAAGACCCTGATGCTGGGAAAGATTGAAGGTGGGAGAAGAAGGGGATGACAGAGGATGAGATGGCTGGATGGCATCACCGACTCAATGGACATGAGTCTGAGTAAGCTCTGGGACTTGGTGATGGACAGGGAAGCCTGGCATGCTGCAGTCTGTGGGATCACAAACAGTCAGACAGGACTGAGCAACTGAACTGAAACACAAACTATACTAATGGGTTAACACTCCAGACCACACACTTCAAGTGTGGTATATATTGTCCTAGGATGGTGATTATCCCTCAGTCTTGAATACCACTTCCAGAAGAAGATGACTATGCAAATGACATATTCTATAATGAGAGATAATGTGAGGGGACAGTTAGAGTAGTTATAACATCAATCATGTGTGTATGTGAAGTTCAAGATGTATGTGATATTCATCCACTATGCAAGCATTTAGTGAGCATTTACTCTGCTAGGTGCTAACCACAAGTTGGCTAGCAAAGTATACATGGTCATTATATTCAAGCAATTTCAGAGCTTATTGGCAAAGTAATGCACTAGGGGAGCAGCAGTTTGGAAGTATTAGTGTTTGAGCACTATATTACAAATCCCTTGGTAATGGTGAGAGTAGAGGCAATAAAGAAAATCTGCCTTTTTCTTCACACTTAGTTTGGAGGAAGCAATGTCTATAAAAGAGTAACTATGTTAGGAAACATTAAAAAAAAAAAAAAAAGAACAAAATAAGGGAAATAGAAATGTCAACAGCTTCCTGAATGGAGGGAGTGACGTCATCAGGGAGGATAGAAACTATCTACCGTAGTGGTGCAGCCTGAAAACAACCTGTGGGTATAAAGTAGATTTTGGAATATCAGTGAATTGAATGTAACTAAAAGAACACACTTTAAGGGAAATGCCAAGCAGTACAAGTAAACGAAAACTCTATAAGGGAGAAAAGAAGATTAGCAGATCAGTAAATATTTGATGACTTTGGAAGGATCACAAGGCCACATAGGAAACTGAAAACTCACGAGAACTCTATTAACACAATTGCGGGCTGTTGGATTGGGGGGGGGAAGTGTGGAACATGTAGAATTTCAGTTTGTTTATAATAACTGTCTCTTAGATAAACTCCTTTTAAGAGCATTAATAATTTACTCAGTTGCTCATATTGAGTTTGTGGGTATAAGTGTGATCTAAAAAAAAAGAAATATTTCTCTTTGTGTATTTCATCATAAAACATGTTCAAAAATTGCTCTGATTATGAGTTAATTCACAAAATAATTATAAATATCTTGCCTCTCATTAGACTTAACTAGTTTTTCCCTATGTATCAAAACAGTAGGCAACCAATAAAAATTTAGTAAACTAAAGAAAAGACTAAGTTCATTAATACTCATTCCCAGAATGGAAAATATTAATAATTTGTTTTTACTGCAGTACTTCATCAATTGTAGCTGCTCAAAAATATTAAGCAATTATTTGCTCATTTTCAACTTACTTATAAGAAACATTTCCTAAGTCGCTTACCTGCTGCAATTTGTTTGGGCACTACTTTCTGACTTCGATCTAAACAAAAATAAAAATGTCCAAAAGTTAATACGAAGAAACATGCCTACCTTAAGAATGACAATCAAGCATTTTATACCCGAACTACTCTAGTTGAAATGTACATATTCCATTGGGTTATGCTATCATCCCTCACTCAGTGTAGGTGAATTAATATCCTAGAAGAGATGAATTATGTTGACAAGGTTTCAGGATGAGAGATAATATGAGAGAGAGAAATGGGGCAGTTAAAACGTTATACATACATACATGTGTGTGTCTGTGTATTTGTCTTTATACTTTCGTGTTTGTGGATTTTTTTTGTCTGGCTGCCTGTGTGCATGTCTGTGGAAAAGATTAATTAATTAATTCCTTTATTCAACAAATGTTTATTGAGCACTTACCATAAACCAAGAACTCTTGCTACATGCTGGCTATGCAGTGTGGAGCAAGATAAATATGGGCTTTATCCTTTATGATAACAGTGTAATAAGACATACATCCAATGTGAGGAAAAGGTAACTATGTTTAAGGATCACATGATAACTCCCTGACACTGAGAGGACATACTAATGAAAATCAATTTTTCTTTTTAGCTTAGTGAGAGTAACTCATGACTCCATAAGTGTCACTGAAAGGAAAAGATCATAATAATGAAAGAGAGAGAAAGGATGAGAAAAGAAGGCATTATAATGGAAGAGGAAGACCTATTCAGATTAAGTGAAATTAAACAGACCTGATGTACAGCCTAGACATCCTACTCTGTATGTTTGGGTGTGTCTGGGACAGCAGTATACTTTGGAGGAAGCTAGGTGGAATCATGAGGGCACAGGAGCGCACTCCAGTATTCTTGCCTGGAGAGTCCCATGGACAGAGGAGCCTGGCAGGCTACGTCCACAGGGTTGTAAAGAGTCAGACACCACTGAAGCAACTGAGGATGCACACACACATGCACACATGTTGACTAACACCATCCCAAACTGTTGGATGTGGAAAACTAAACAATTATTGCATTATTACACAGACATATCTACCTTTCAGGAAATGGAGGGAGACTTAATTAAAACTACTTTGTAACTGTATGTATGGCTGAGTCCCTTTGCTGTTCACTTGAAACTGTCACAATTAATTTTTGGTTCATTAGTTATACCCCAATACAAAATAAAAAAGTTTTTAAAAAACTACTTTGTAATTCTGAAAGGCTATGTAACACACAGAATTATTATTTCCTTTACAACCTTTTTCTTCAGCAAATTTTTCTCAAGTGACCAGGGTAAGCACTCATTCAGTTGTTCAAGAGCAAATATATTGGGTTTCTACAGTCTCCAAATAAAGAACTGAACTTCTCCATTTATGAGTTAGCATCATAAACCTTTCCCAGTCATTTATTCCTTTGTTTCCCCAGAATAAACTCCCAAAATACATTAACAAACTGAAGAAAGCATTTATTTATTTAGACAAACGCTCACTAGTTACTAGGTTAGAAAATACTAAAGGAAATCTGTGTGTGTGTGTGTGCTGTGCTAAGCCCTTCAGTTGTGTCCGACTCTGCAACCCTATGGACTGTAGCCTCCCAGGCTCCTTTGTCCAAGGAATTCTCCAGGCAAGAATACTGTAGTGGGTTGCCATGCTCTCCTCCAGGGGGTCTTCCTGACCCAGGGATTAAACCTGTGCCTCTTATGTCTCTTGCATTGGCAGGCAGGTTCTCTGTTCACTACTAAAAATAGTAAGGGGAAAGAGAACCAACCATCTCTTTTAGAAGCTATATGTATAGCATATCTTATCAATTGTTGCTGTGCAATTAATACTTAGCAATTACTTGTTGAATATCAATTTCTTCATCTTATTTTAAGAAATCCTTTCTAATTCACTTACCTGACAGTATCTGATTGACTGCTACTTTCTGATGTGGACCTAAATGCAAGTGAAAAACAATGCTTCAAAGTTAATACTTTTAAAAAAGTGTGCCTCCATAACAAATGAATGTCAGGCCATTTTGTAACCTACATTAATTCTTTTATACTACTAATCACTGCTAATGAATCATTTCAAAAGATTACTAAGTTACAGTCTGCAAATAATAGCATTGCTTTTTATCGATATACCATGTCCATAAAGAACATAGATTTCAAATTCCCAAATAGAAAGAAGAGCAAGAAAACTGATTTGTCACTTCTCAGTACAGAATACATGTTTGATTCTGAATGCCTGATTCTGGCCTCTAGGTTCTACCCTGATGTGTTACCCACTGGTAAACAAATTACTGCAGGTGGTGATTGAAAACCCTCACTGACTTCTAAACAATTAGGCAGACTGTACTGACAGGGTAATCTCCACCTCCTATTTGACACATAGAGAAATGGTGAAAAAATAACACAAAATCCAATGAAAATTTAAGGGAAGGAAGTGATATTTCTAATGATAGTTTGAAAAAGAGGAAATAGAAAGCATAAAAGGTAAATGGGAAAATATTGGGTCAAGTTCCTGATTTTTTACAAAAAATCTCTACCAGAACACATTATAACTAAATAGCAACTCTAAGGCCAATGTATAAATGTAGAGGTTGATATAAGCAGAATTCAAAAATGGCCCCATAAGATTCCCATTCCTTGGTTATTTAAATACTCTTCAAAGTATTGCTTTGAAAAGATTTTGCAAATATAATTAAAGCTCCAAATCTGTTGGCCTTAAAATACAGAGACCAGGTGGGAGCTAACATGGCGGAGGAATAGGATGGGGAGACCACTTTCTCCCCCACAAATTCATCAAAAGAACATTTGAACACCGAGCAAACTCCACAAAACAACTTCTGAACGCTGACAGAGGACATCAGGCACCCAGGAAAGCAGCCCATTGTCTTCGAAAGGAGGTAGGAGAAAATATAAAAGATAAAAAGAGAGACAAAAGAGTTAGGGATGGAGATCCATCCTGGGAAGGGAGTCTTAATAGAGGAAGTTTCCAAACACCAGGAAATCCTCTCACCGGTGGGCCTGGGGGAAGTTTTCAAATCTCGGAGGGCCACCTAACTGGGAGGAAAAATAAATAAATAAAACCCACAGATTACATGCTTAAAGGCAACTCCCAGCAGAAAAGTACCCCAGACGCTCGCATCCACCACCAGCAACTGGGGGCTGAACAGAGAGGAGCCAGCAGCATTACTTAGGGTAAGGACCGGGCCTGAATGCCCTGAGGGCAATCTGAGGGAGCTAACGTGAGATAGCAACCTAAAGTGAAGGATAGCAAGACAGAGAGAGAAAGAATTAACCTGCAAAAAGCCCTAACCTGAGGCAAGAGAAGGCAATGGCACCCCACTCCAGTACTCTTGCCTCGAAAATCCCATGGATGGAGCAGCCTGGTAGGCTGCGGTCCATGGGGTCGCTAAGAGTCAGACAGGACTGAGCGACTTCACTTTCACGTCTCACCTTCATACACTGGAGAAGAAAATGGCAACCCACTCCAGTGTTCTTGCCTGGAGAATCCCAGGGACGGGGGAGCCTGGTGGGCTGCCATCTATGGGATCACACAGAGTCGGACACGACTGAACTATCTTAGCAGCAGCAGCAAGGCAAAGCTGGCCCATTTGCAGAACAAAGGACTGAGCAATACCAGAGAAGAGCTAGCCAGCTGTGGACCAGCCCATCCCCTGCTGGAGGCAGGGGGAGGCGGGCGCCAGCCAGAGCCAGAAAGGGGCAAACTCGGCCCCAGAGAGGGCATCCCCTACCAAACTGCAAACAGGCTTCCAGTTTCTAACCAAAGACTTCCTGAGATTCTGGATGGTTGACATCCCCGGGGAGGGTTGCAGCCAGAGATCAGCCCCCCAGAACAGACACAAGGGGCACCGGACCAGGCGCGCCCGGAAACTGAGGCAGAGATGGGGAGGGGAGAAGTCGCGCTGCACCTGAAGAGAGTGTGCTCATCAAGCACCTGGTTGCCTGAGCTGCTCCTACCGGGAAACGGCACAAAACGCAGGCCCAACCGAGTCTGAGCCTTTGTGGAGTACCCGAGAACCTGATCATGAGCAGCTTGGGCCTGGGAAGTGCACATAACGCAGGGCCTGCTCTCTGTAGAGCAACCTGAAGCCTGAGCAGTGTAGACAGGGAAAGCACACACGCCGTGAGCAGGGGCAAACCCAGTGTGGCCGGAACACTGCAGGCACTCCCCACACAGGCCAGTGACATTTGTCTGCAGCGCCCCTCCCTCCCCGCAGCACCACTGAACCAGCAAACCTACAAAGAGACCACCTCTGCCCCCTTGTGTCAGGGCGGAAGTTAGACACTGAAGAGACCTGCAAACAGAAGCCAAACAAACAAAGGAAACCGCTTCAGAAGTGACAGGTGCAACAGAATAAAATCCCTGTAGTTAACACCGAGTACACTGGAAGGGGCCTATAGATATCGAAAAGTATAAGCTGGAACAAGGAACTATCTGAAACTGAACTGAACCCACACTGCCCACAACAGCTCCAGAGAAATTCCTAGATATATTTTTACTATTATTATTTTTTATTAAAATTTTTTTCTTCTTTTTTTAAGTCTTCTATTACTCCTTTAATTTTCATTTTTATAACCCATTAATACCTTGCAACAAAAAAAAGGACCCCATTTTTAAAGTGAACTTCATATATATTTCTTATATTTTTTCTGTTTTTTTATGTTGTATTTTTAACAGTCTAACCTCTACTCTAGATTTTTAATCTTTGTTTTTTAGTATTTGATATCAGTTTTATACATTTAAGAATCTAATCTTCAGTGCCAATTTTTACTCAGGAGTGTGATTATTGGCTTGATTACTCTCTTCCCCTTTTGACTCTCCTTTTTATCCCTCAGGTCACCTCTATTTTCTCCCTCCCCCGTCTCTTCTCAACCCAGATCTGTGACTCTGTGGGTGTTCTGGGCTGCGGAGAGCACTTAGGGAACAGAGGACGGCCTAGATCTGTCTCTCTCCTCTGATTCCCCCTTTTTCTCCTCCTGCTCACTTCTATCTCCTTCCTCAATCTCCTCTTCTTCATGTAACTCTGTGAACCACCTCCACAGTGGGTATCCCTCACTGTGGAGATTCTTGTCACCCTTAACCTAGAAGTTTTATTATCAGTGCTGTATAGTTGGAGAAGTCTTGAGGCTACTGGAAGAATAAGACTGAAAACAAGAGGCAGGGGGCTTAAGCCCAAAACCTGAGAATACCAGAGAACTCCTGACTCCAGGGAACATTAATTAATAAGAGATCATCCAAAAGCCTCCATACCTACACTGAAACCAACCACCACCCAAAAGCCATTAAGTTCCAGAGCAAGACATACCACGTAAATTCTCCACCAACGCAGGAACATAGCCCTAAGCGTCAATATACAGGCTACCCAAAGTCACACCAAACCCATAGACATCTCAAAACTCACTACTGGACACTCCACTACACTCCAGAGAGAAGAAATCCAGCTCCACCCAACAGAACACCGACGCAAGCTTCCCTAACCAGGAAACCTTGACAAGCCAATTGTCCAACCCCACCCACTGGGAGGAGCCTCCACAATAAAGAGGAACCACAAACTACCAGAATACAGAAAGGCTACCCCAAACACAGCAATCTAAATAAGATGAAAAGGCACAGAAATACTCAGCAGGTAAAGGAACATGAAAAATGCCCACCAAACCAAACAAAAGAGGAGGAGATAGGGAGTCCACCTGAAAAAGAATTTAGAATAATGATAATAAAAAATGATCCAAAATCTTGAAAACAAAATGGAGTTACAGATAAATAGCCTGGAGACAAGGATTGAGAAGATGCAAGAAATGTTTAACAAGGACCTAGAAGAAATAAAAAAGAGTCAATTAATAATGAATAATATGATAAATGAGATCAAAAACACTCTGGAGGGAATCAACAATAGAATAACAGAAGCAGAAGATAGGATAAGTGAGGTAGAAGATAGAATGGTGGAAATAAATGAAGCAGAGAGGAAAAAAGAAAAAAGAATCAAAAGAAATGAGGACCACCTCAGGGACCTCTGGGACAATGTGAAACGCCCCAACATTCGAATCATGGGAGTCCCAGAAAAAGACAGAAAGAAAGGCCATGAGAAAATACTCGAGGAGATAATAGTTGAAAACTTCACTAAAATGGGGAAGGAAATAGCCACCCAAGTCCAAGAATCCCAGAGAGTCCCAAACAGGATAAACCCAAGGTGAAACACCCCAAGACACATATTAATCAAATTAACAAAGATCAAACACAAAGAACAAATATTAAAAGCAGCAAGGAAAAACAACAAATAACACACAAGGGGATTCCCATGAGGATAACAGCTGATCTTTCAATAGAAACTCTTCAGGCCAGAAGGGAATGGCAGGACATACTGAAAGTAATGAAAAAGAATAACCTACAACCCAGATTACTTTACCCAGCAAAGATCTCATTCAGATATTAAGGAGAATTCAAAAGCTTTACAGACAAGGAAAAGCTGAGAGAATTCAGCACCACCAAACCAGCTCTCCAACAAATGCTAAAGGATCTTCTCTAGACAGGAAACACAGAAAGGTTGTATAAATGTGAACCCAAAACAACAAAGTAAATGGCAATGGGACCATACTTATCAATAATTACCTTAAATGTAAATGGGTTGAATGACCCAACCAAAAGACAAAGACTGGTTGGATGGACACAAAAACAAGACCCCGATATATGTTGTCTACAAGAGACCCACCTCAAAACAAGGGACACATACAGGCTAAAACTGAAGGGCTGGAAAAAAATATTTCATGCAAACGGAGACCAAAAGAAAGCAGGAGTTGCAATACTCATATCAGATAAAAGAGACTTTAAAACAAAGGCTGTGAAAAGAGACAAAGAAGGACACTATATAATGATCAAAGGATCAATCCAAGAAGAAGATATAACAATTATAAATATATATGCACCCAGCATTGGAGCACCACAATATGTAAGGCAAATGCTAACAACTATGAAAGGGGAAATTAACAATAACAAATAATAGTGGGAGACTTTAATTCCCCAGTCATACCTATGGGTAGATCAACTAAACAGAAAATTAAAAAGGAAACACAAACTTTAAATGACACAATGGACCAGCTAGACCTAACTGATATCTATAGGACATTTTATCCCAAAACAATCAATTTCACCTTTTTCTCAAGTGCACACGGAACCTTCTCCAGAATAGATCACATCCTGGGCCATAAATCTAGCCTTGGGAAATTCAAAAAAATTGAAATTATTCCAAGCACCTTTTCTGACCACAATGCAGTAAGATTAGATCTCAATTACAGGAAAAAACTATTAAAAATTCAAACGTATGGAGGCTAAATAACACGCTTCTGAATAGCCAACAAATCATAGAAGAAATCAAAAAAGAAGTCAAAATATTCATAGAAACGAATGAAAATGAAAACACAACAACCCAAAACATATGGGACACTGTAAAAGCAGTGCCAAGGGGAAGGTTAATAGCATTACAGGCTTACATCAAGAAACAAGAAAAAGGCAAAATAAAGAACCTAACTCTACACCTAAAGCAACTAGAGAAGGAAGAAATGAAGAACCCCAGGGTTAGTAGAAGGAAAGAAATCTTAAAAATTAGGGCAGAAATAAATGCAAAAGAAACTAAAGAGACCATAGTAAAAATCAACAAAGCTAAAAGCTGGTTTTTTGAAAGGATTAATAAAATTGACAAACTGTTAGTCAGACTCATCAAGAAACAAAGGGAGAAGAATCAAATTAGCAAAATTAGAAATGAAAATGAAGAGATCACAACAGACAACACAGAAATTCAAAGGATCATAAAAGACTACTACCAGCAGATCTATGCCAATAAAATGGACAACTTGGAAGAAATGGACAAATTCTTAGAAAAGTACAACTTTCCAAAACTGAACCAGGAAGAAATAGAAGATCTTAACAGACCTATCACAAGCATGGAAATCGAGACTGTAATCAGAAATCTTCCAACAAACAAAAGCCCAGGACCAGATGGCTTCACAGGTGAATTCTATCAAAAATTTAGAAGAGAGCTAACACCTGTCTTACTCAAACTCTTCCAGAAAATTGCAGAAGAAGGCAAACTTCCAAACTCATTCTATGAGGCCACCATCACCCTAATAACAAAACCAGACAAAGATGCCAGAAAAAAAGAAAACTACAGGCCAGTATCACCGATGAACATAGATGCAAAAATCATTAACAAAATTCTAGCAAACAGAATCCAACAACATATTAAAACGATCATACATCATGACTAAATTGGCTTTATCCCAGGAGTGCAAGGATTCTTTAATACCCGCAAATCAATCAATGTAATACACCACATTAACAAATTGAAAGATAAAAACCATATGATTATCTCAATAGATGCAGAAAAAAACCTTTGACAAAATTCAACATCCATTTATGATAAAAACTCTGCAGAAAGCAGGAAGAGAAGGAACATACCTCAACATAATAAAAGCTATATATGACAAACCCTCAGCAAACATTATCCTCAATGGTGAAAAATTGAAAGTATTTCTCCTAAAGTCAGGAACAAGATAAGGGTGCCCACTCTCACCACTACTATTCAACATAGTTTTGGAAGTTTGGGCCACAGCAATCAGAGCAGAAAAAGAAATAAAAGGAATCCATATTGGAAAAGAAGAAGTAAAACTCTCACTGTTTTCAGATGACATGATCCTCTACATAGAAAACCTTAAAGACTCTAGCAGAAAATTATTAGAGCTAATCAATGAATATAGTAAAGTTGCAGGATATAAAATTAACACACAGAAATCCCTTGAATTTCTATCACTAACAATGAGAAAACAGAAAGAGAAATTAAGGAAACATACCATTCACCATTGCAATGAAAAGAATAAAATACTTAGGAATATATCTACCTAAAGAAACAAAAGACCTGTATATAGAAAATCATAAAACACTGATGAAGGAAATCACAGAGGACACAAATAGATGGAGAAATATACCATGTTCATGGATTGGAAGAATCAATATTGTGAAAATGAGTATACTATCCAATGCAATCTATAGATTCAATGCACTCCCTATCAAGCTACCAATGGTATTTTTCAGAGAACTAAAACAAATAATTTCACAATTTGTATGGAAATACAAAAAGCTTGAATAGCCAAGGCAATCTTGTAAAGAAGAATGGAATTGGAGGAATCATCTGCCTGACTTCAGGCTCTACTACAAAGCCACAGTCATCAAGACAGTATGGTACTGGCACAAAGACAGAAATACAGATCAATGGGACAAAATAGAAAGCCCAGAGATAAACCCACGAACCTATGGACACCTTATCTTTGACAAAGGAGGCAAGAATATACAATGGAGAAAAGACAACCTTTAACAAGTGGTACTTGGAAAGCTGGTCAACCACTGGTAAGAGAATGAAACTAGAACACTTTCTAACACCATACATAAAAATAAACTCAAAATGGATTAAAGATCTAAATATAAGACCAGATACTACAAAACTCCTAGAGGAGAACATAGGCAAAACACTCTCCGACATAAATCACAGCAAGATCCTCTATGACCCACCTCCCAAAATATTGGAAATAAAAGCAAAAATAAACAAATGGGACCTAACTAAACTTAAAAGCTTTTGCACAACAAAGGAAACTATAAGCAAGGTGAAAAGACAGCCTTCAGGATGCGAGAAAAGAATAGCAAATGAAGCAACAGACAAAGGATTAATCTCAAAAATATACAAGCAACTCCTGCAGCTCAATTCCAGAAAAATAAATGACCCAATCAAAAAAGAACTAAACAGATGTTTCTCCAAAGAAGACATACAGATGGCTAACAAACACATGAAAAGATGCCCAACATCGCTCATTATCAAAGAAATGCAAATCAAAACCACAATGAGGTACCATCTCACGCCAGTCAGAATGGCTGCTATCCAAAAGTCTACAAGCAATAAATGCTGGAGAGGGTGTGGAGAAAAGGGAACCCTCTTACACTGTTGGTGGGAATGCAAAATAGTACAACCACTATGGAGAACAGTGTGGAGATTCCTTTAAAAACTGGAAATAGAACTGCCATATGACCCAGCAATCCCACTCCTGGGCATACACACTGAGGAAACCAGATCTGAAAGAGACACGTGCACCCCAATGTTCATCGCAGCACTGTTTATAATAGCCAGGACATGGAAGCAGCCTAGATGCCCATCAGCAGACGAATGGATAAGAAAGCTGTGGTACATATACACAATGGAATATTACTCAGCCATTAAAAAGAATACATTTGAATCAATTCTAATGAGGTGGATGAAACTGGAGCCCATTATACAGAGTGAAGTAAGCCAGAAAGAAAAACACCAATAGAGTATACTAATGTATATATATGGAATTTAGAAAGATGGTAATGATAACCCTATATGCAAGACAGAAAAAGAGGCACAGATGTATAGAATAGACTTTTGGACTTTGTGGGAGAAGGCGAGGGTGGGATGATCTGAGAGAATAGCATTGAAACATGTATATTATCAATTATGAAACAGATCATTAGTCCAGGTTTGATGCATGAGACAAGTGCTCAGGACTGGTGCACTAGGATGACCCAGAGGGATGGGATGGGGAGGGAGGTAGGAGGGGGGAATCAGGATGGGGAACACATGTAAATCCATGGCTGATTCATGTCAATGTATGTCAGGGAATGTTTGACGGGAGGATTCCTACATGCTATCTCTCATGAGTCCTTTGTCCCTCTTCAAGCGGAACAGCACGCTGCTCCCAGGGACTGAGGTCATTGTGTGAGGCAAGCATGGGTCTCCTTTAGTAAACATTCTCCTTAGGACAAAACAGCTTAATCTCCTTCCCCTTTCTTGAGATATGGATTGTCTCCTGACCTTGTGGTAACAGTTGCTGTACATTTGGTTTTCTGATCTCTATCATTCCCGAAAGAAGTTTCTTGTACTGCAGCCTATATATACTCATAGAAAAATCATTAAAGCACCTTTGCTCCATCAGAGCTTAGGTCCCCGGGTCTTTTTGTCTCTCTCTCTCTCTCTTTCTCTCTCTCTCTCTTTCTCTCTTTCACTTTCTTATCGTCGACTCCGCACCACAAGCTTCCGGTCCATTAAAGGACCCCAACAAATGGCGCCAAGAACAGGGACACTGGTGTACGTGGCATAGCGGGCGGACTGACTCAGGGACCTATTGAGGTCGGTAAGTACTAAGGCATGGGTTAAACGGCTGGCCAGCCCCATTATTTTTCTACTCTACTTCACCATTTGTTTAAATTTCAGGGACTTCTGGCTTCACGGCAATGAATAGAGGCTTGCCTTTAAACAGTAGTTGAACATAATCCTTAGTTTCCTGATAAATGCAGTTTTGATTTAGAAATTTGGCTCCAGGTCAAAGAAAATGTTAAATGAGCAGCCAAACAAGGAAAAAATATTCCAATTGATCTCTAGCCCCTATGGGCTCTTATTAAAGCTGTAATTCTGCCATTTCAAGGTACATTCTAGCCCTTCCAATATTCAGCGACAGAACACTTATTACATAAATATAAATTAAATGATTAAACTTTACAAAAGGCCCAATTAAAACAATACAAAATATCTCAAAATTTTCTTATTAGCCCTGCCCCGGCTGCTCCAAATGCTTCTTCTCTGCCAACAGTCGCAACTCCAAGTCTCTCATTTGTTGGAACCTAATGAAAAGTTATGCTAATTTTTAAACTAGATTAGAAGCTGCTATTTCCCATGCTGTAATCGGAGAAGAAACCAAAAAACAGCTAGAGAAATTACTTGCTTATGAGAATGCAAATCAGAAATGTCAAAGAGCTATAGCTACAATTTGTGAGACCAAAATTATTATTGATTATTTGAAAGCTTGTTGCAATCTAGGATCAGAAACTCAAAAGATGCAAATGCTGGTTGAGGCAATGGCTGCTACCTTTAGAAAAGGAAATGAAGGATGCTTTAATTGTGGAGATGAAAATCATTTAAAAAGGGACTGCCCTAAGAAGGCTAATAAAATACCAAAAAATTTGCCCTCGCTGCCATAGAAGAATGCACTGGGCCAAAAGTTGTAAATTTAAATTTGATATTGATGGAAAACCTATTCCAGGGAACTCCAAACAGGAGCAAATTCTATCTTTTCCCTCAAACCCTCAACATCCAGCAGTACTGCCGTCGATATACCAGCCCTAAATGATTTTTTCCTTTACCCTCAAGCAGTCCCTACTAGAGTGCCTACCAGACTTTTTGGACCCCTGCCCCCACAAACTTTTGGTCTTTTGCTTGGCCGATCTAGTCTGACTTCTAAAGGAATTACTGTTCACCCTGGAATAATTGATTCAGATTATAAAGGAGAGATTCAAATTCTGATGTCATCTCAGATTCTATGGCAATTCAAAAAGGGGGACAAAATTGCTCAATTACTTCTTTTACCTTACATTTCTATTAATTCCTCTAATAATGTACGGACAGATGGGTTTGAAAGTACAGATCAAAAACAATCTTTGTGGACATCATTAGTATCTGAGTATGCCCGACCAAATATAAATATCAAAATTAATGGTAAAAGATTTTCTGGTCTCCTTGACACTGGATCTGATATCACTATTATTTCCAAACATTTATGGCCCAAATCCTGGCCTGTACAAAAGGTCTCTTGCCAAATTGCAAGAATTTCTCAAACTAAAGTACAAGAAGTTTATCAAAGTGTTCAAATATACTCATGTGAGGGACCAGAAGGCTAACCTTCAACATTAAAACCTTATGTGATAAATGTACCCTTTAATCTAATAGGAAGGAACTTACTTATACAATGGCAAACTCAGATATACATTCCACATTTTTCCTAGGGGCCACTGCTCATTTAACAAACAAAACAATTATTAAAATAACTTAAAAAAAATTATGAGCCTATTTAGACAAAGCAATGGCCCCTTACGAAAGAAAAATTACAAGCTACTAAAAAACTTATAAACACACAATTAAAATTGAAACATATTGAAAAATCTTGGTCTTTTTGGAACTCTATTTTTGTTATAAAAAGGAAACATAACAAATGGTGTCTCTTAACAGAGTTTAGAAAAGTTAATTCTTTTATGAAACCTATGGGTACATTGCAACCAGAGATCCCATCACCTATTACTATTCCTCAAAATTGGCACATTATTATTACTGATTCACAAGATTGCCTTTTAAATATACCTTTACACCCTTTAGACCGGGAGAGATTCACTTTCTCTCTCCCTTATCCTAATCATATCGGGCCTCATAAGAGATCTCAATAGACTATGTTACCTCAAGGTATGCTTAAAAGTCCTGCTACTGCTGCTGCTGAGTCACTTCGGTCGTGTCCTACTCCATGCGACCCCATGGATGTCAGCCCGCCAGGCTCCCCCGTCCCTAGGATTCTCCAGACAAGAGTACTAAAATAGGGTGCCATTGCCGTCTCCATAACAGTCCTAGTATTTGTCAAAATTTTGTAGCCAAGGCTTTACTTCCTATGTGACAACAATTCCCTCATGCATATATCATTAATAATATACTATAGCTACAAAAAAGAGAAATGATATTTTTGACACTGAATGGCTATGATATTCTTTAGACTCCGGAGAAACCTGATGAAAATAAAATCTTTTTTGAAATTGCAAAACCGGTTCTTCTTGCACGTGCAGTTAAGAAAAGGTTAACTTGTTAAAATATTTTTTTTTTTTTTTGAGCTCCAGTTCTGCCTGGGAAACAAAAATAGGCCTAAGAAAAAACCTTAAGTTAACTCTTATCATGTCCTTGGGATACACAGCCCACTCTATCTAGGACTCCAGCCATTATGGTGGAGCTCAAAATAAATAAATAAAACAAAAGGATATTTTAAATTTCAAATGGAGAACTATGCCTATGTATCTAAAACTATCTATGTCTCAATGTATGTCTTTGTTTTTAGATAGTGTGGAATTAATGAGCTCTATTTAGATTCAGCTTTACATGAACTGAAGGGTATTCAATGTTGGGTATAATGTTTATTTAAATGTGAATGTGATTTAAATATAATTATTTGTTAATCTAGTTTGGACATGTCTTGAGTCATCAACATTATATAATACTTTTATTATGCCTTGGTTTAAGGTAAACTAAGTTTGTCAACAAAAAGGCAACTCTTTATATATATATATATATATACAAATATATAGATGAGATAAAAACTTTTAGATAAGCTCTTAGAAATAATTGTATTTTTGATAGAATGATCTATTATCTATAATCTGGAGCCATCTCTTGGGATTGGAGTGACTTAGGTTTCTAGAGTTGTGCTGAACTAAGTAGTAGAAGTTTTTGAATGGCTGGGTCATTTCCAAATGAAGTAGGATTTTGAAGCGTTAATTGCTGAACATTGGCTTACTCTTAAAAGGGGTTTTTCTTGCAGAAGAGCTGAAGAGATTTTGAGCTGTTAATGAATATAAATATATATTTATATAGGAATGGATATATATATAATATGATTTGAGAAATATGTTCAACGGTCTATAAAATGCTAACATACAAGACATTTCATGGTTGCTATAGAAAAGTAAAATATATGCTTTTAATAGAAAGATATAAGAAATGGCAAATAAAATGATGAATACAAAAATTTTTTTTTTAATTGTTGAAACATTATAACATTATAAACATTATAAAATAAAGTGGTATTTACATAAGCTTTACTAGACTAGTTTTTCATTGTTGTTCTAGCTACAGCAAATGTTCTTTTTCCAAATTAAACCAAATTAAAAACAAGAGAAAAATTCTGAGAAAACAATATTTAACAAAATTAACTTTGGTCAACAGATACATTCAGACTACAAATATATTAAAAAATACAGCTGAAATGCTTGGGTGGATCACAATGAAAACCACAAAGTATGGTATGTTTATTTGAAATAAACATTACATTTGTTTATTATGCTATCATACTTTGTTTTGGCCTTTTAACTTTTAAAGATATTTAGTGCTAAAATTTTAAAAAGGCTTATAACAAATGAAGGAAAATTTTATGGCAAATTGATGTAACTCATTGTCCTGAACTTTCTTCCTCTTCCTTCTTACATGTCTCAATCAATACAAATTCTTCTTTTCTAGGGGCAACACCTCTCTAAGGTAAGACTACACAACATGTTATAACCCACCTATCAACTTACTTCACGATAATGAGAACACCTAATTCTATAAAAACAGACAATGACTCTGCCTATATTTCTAAGCAGTTCAAACAATTTTTACATTCATTCTCTATTAAACAGATTGCAGACATTCCTTATAGTCCACAAAGACATGATTGGACAAACACATTACACACTGTAGCTGCAAATAAAAAATTAAATAAGAGAAAATACACAGGAACACTTTTGTCTTCCTTGTCCAGAGCAAACTTTACTAGATTCTGGTGTAGTGTAGTCTTTAAGCCTATAACTATTGTTGGTGTGACTTTATTTCTGTTCCCAATCTGTAAGATTCTTAAAGCAGGGCAAAAACGGCATAAAAAAAAAAAAAAAAAAGACACCATTTCCCGAATGGATTATTTGTTCCTAAGAATATCAGAAATGTGGAATGTTTGCCTTCTTTTCAGGTCTGTCTTGGAAGTGTAATCATCCTCTTTAACACACTAAACAGTGAGATTCAACATTTGCTAAGCTGCATTTCTTTTTCAAGGACAAGGTCAAATATATTTGGATGTGAGCAACATTTCATTTGTCAAGCTGTTCTGCATCACCTTTTCAATAATTTCACTTAGGAAAAAATATTTGAATGGTTACTCCTAATCCTTTGCCCCAAATAACACAAACCACAGCCAAATACCAGTCCCAAACAGATTTCCGAATGATTTTTTTTTCTCTTTTAGACTGAAATATTTCCTAAGAATGTTTTCATCATTATCGCTTTCCTCTCTTTTTATAACTATTGTTAATATAGCCTTATTTGTTTTAAAGTTTTTAAACTTACCACAGAGATGTTTTGACAAAAGCAAAAAACAAACAAACAAAAAAAGAAGTTTTTAAACATTATAGGACACCTCCTTTCCTTTGCCCATTTGATATCAAGACGGGTTAACTAATCAATAGAAGCCTAAGAAACTAATCTTACAGGGAAAGGATATGCTTCTATTTCTCCAGATAGATCCAACGAGCTCACATGACTTCCTCTTCAGAAGATTCAACCTAAGGGGGCCCCCAGCATTCAGACTAGAGATGAAACAGCAAAAAACCCAGGAAGAAAGAATTCCAATATAAGCCATGGCGACATTAAAAATTTCCAAAAAATGCCGCACTCGACGTCATCGACCTTATGATCTCCCTACTTGGGGACAGATAAAAACCCTTACTAATTAAACTGAAAACCTGATTTCTCAACAGGGAATGCCTCAGAATCCTAAAAATATTTTTCTTCGCTATGCTTGCTTTGCTTGCTTTTGCTTCCCCCGCTCAGGCTGACCTGATTGATCACACTTACTGGGCTTATATACCTAACCCCCCTTTTTTATTGTAGGTTGTAAAATGGACAGATATAGAACCAATCACATCCACTAATGAGTCAACACATATGCCCCCTCCTTGGAACTGGAGGGGCCCTCTCATCCTGAAGAAAAAGAAAAACTAATTAATATCGTTCTAGGTTATGAAGTCCTTCCTTTATGTATGGGCCCCAGAATTATGTATAAACGTTAGTCGACAAACTTGGGCTTTCGTCCTGCCTCCAGAAAAGGATTTTCGGACACTACTTGGATTATTTACTGCCCTTTCTTTGTCAGTGAACCATGTTTATACTACTGAAACTTTAGGGAAAGAATTAGGGAAAGAACAAAGAACAACATGCCAAGGGTTTACTAATAAGAACTTTAAATATATTCCTGTTCATTGGGACAAATGTCAGGCCAAACCAGGAAAATTAATGTTTATAGCTAATCATACAACTGTCAATTGGGGACCCCATAGTATGTGGCAAATATCAGATGATATTAACAATACTATGTATGATTATATTACTCAAGTAACATGGAAGGTTACTAATACTACAATGGAACATTACCATGACAGAGGACTTCTTGGCTAGCTTGATGATGGAATGGCCCCCACCTCGTCCTCGAATCATCTTTGATAAACAGATTGGGCCTAAACAATGGGACATCTGGAAATTTGCTGCAAACACCGAAGAACTTAGGACTTGGACCAGACATTCCACAGGGACCAATCATAGCTATAACAATTATTTCTTTTGCTATAATCAATCATATTTTATACAAGCCTGTGTTCCATTTCCTTTTGTTACAGCTATAGGAAACTTACAATTCAATAAGACTATACGTTCTGTAACTTGCATAAATTGCAGATTATGTACTTGTCTTAACTCCTCTATTTCCTTAAGATATGATTCTCTTTTAATTCTTCGATCTCGACGTAGTCTATGGTTACCAATAAATCTCCAACGGCCCTGGGAAGAAGGTCCCATGGCTGGACTTGCTTCCTGGTTGCTTACTAAATTGCTCTAGCGATGTAAACGATTCATTGGATGGCTGATTTTTGGCATTATAAGATTAATAACTATTTGCACCATTGCTGTCATGACTAGCGTTACTTTACAAACCTCAATTCAAACACATAATTTTATCCAAAATTGGACTAAAGATGCCCATACTATATGGCCCACTCAGACTCAGATAGATGAGGAAATTCAAGAAGAACTATAGGAACTGAAAACAGCCATCGAATGGGTTGGAGATCAATTAACAGATGTACAAAAACAGGTGATGCTAAAATGTGACTAGAATTCTACTCAATTTTGTGTTACTCCTGTTCATTTTAATAATAGTGCCTACAACTGGGAACAAATCAAATATCATTTACAAAACATACATGATAATGCCTCTCTGAATGTACAGTTATTACAAAAAGAAATATTTGAAACCTTTTCTAATAATCTGCCCTCTTCCATTGATATGGAAACTTTAGCTAAACAATTAGCTGATCAATTATCTGGGCTAGACCCACATGGATGGTTTCAAAGTCTTACTCATGGCATTGGATCTGGAACCATAATTTTGGTGATTGTCTTAACAATTATATTTGTTGTCTACCGTTGCCTTCATGCAAAGATTGTCAAAACTAAACAAACTCTGATGGTCAGAACTCTTCTTACAAATATTATAAATAAATAAGGGGGAATTGTCAGGGAATGTTTGACGGGAGGATTCCTACATGCTATCTCTCATGAGTCCTTTGTCCCTCTTCAAGCGGAACAGCACGCTGCTCCCAGGGACTGAGGTCATTGTGTGAGGCAAGCATGAGTCTCCTTTAGTAAACATTCTCCTTAGGACAAAACAGCTTAATCTCCTTCCCCTTTCTTGAGATATGGATTGTCTCCTGACCTTGTGGTAACAGTTGCTGTACATTTGGTTTTCTGATCTCTATCATTCCCGAAAGAAGTTTCTTGTACTGCAGCCTATATGTACTCATAGAAAAATCATTAAAGCACCTTTGCTCCATCAGAGCTTAGGTCCCCGGGTCTTTTTGTCTCTCTCTCTCTCTCTTTCTCTCTCTCTCTTTCTCTCTTTCACTTTCTTATCGTCGACTCCGCACCACAAGCTTCCGGTCCATTAAAGGACCCCAACAAATGTATGGCAAAAACCACTAAAATATTGTAAAGTAATTAGCCTCCAACTAATATAAATAAATGAAAAAAAATTAAAATAAATTAATTTTAAAAATAAATAAAAGCCAAAAAAAAATAGAACAGTTATAACAATATACTTTAATAAAAGTTAAAAAAAAATACAGAGATCATTTTGGTGGACCTGACCCAGTCAGGTCAGCCCTTTACAAGTAGGGTTTTCTCTTGCTGGTAGAAGGGAGAAGTTAAGAGACAGTCAAAGCCTTAGGAAGACTTCTATATCCTTATTTTTTTAAAGGTGAAGGGAGGTACCTGAGTAGCAATGCAGGTGGCCTCTGAGAGAGAGAAGGGCCCCAAGCAGACAGGCAACACAGAAAGATATACCTCAGGCCTAAAGCTGGAAGAAATTGGATTTTTCTTACAACCTGGATGAACTATGATCTCGGGCTGGCCTTCAGGTCAGCCTTGTGACAAAACAGTCAAATCCACCTGGATTTTCTACATATAGAACTTCCACACAGGAAATGAATGTGGTTTAAGTTACTAAGTGTGTGGTAATTTGTTCAGAAATACAAAAACTATGTAAAATTCATATTAATCTTAAAGGAATAAATGAATCAACACACTAACAAAAGATTTATCATCATCAGTAATAAATGCCACACTACACTTACATACCTTTAAATAGTGGAAACAAAATAACTCTCAACATAGAAGAAACCAACACAAAAAGCAATTATCCTCCAATTAAAAATTAAAAAAAATAAAAATAAAACCCAGATGTCAGCACACACACACAAGAAGTCCATACTACCTAAACTCACATTTGAGAATGAAATAAGCACAATTTTAGGTGGATAAGATAAACAGTTTGCTACACAAAGACTCACTGATGGAAATGTTAAGAGATATACTTCACCAAAAGGGAGATTGAACATCAAAATATGGAATTAAATTCAAAAAAGAATAGTGAGTAAATAAAGTGACAAGAATGTAGTGAAATCTTAGTATGTTTTGATTAAATATAATAATAATGATAACACTGACTTATTTGTATCAGGCTAAAATTCAAGAGTAACTAAAAACCAAATGATAATACTATGATACAGTGAATAAAAGAGTATAAGGTTTAATGGGCTAATATGCATAAATTGTTAGAAGAAGATCATAAGTACTTTTATATCTAAAATTATAACTTTATATTTAAACAATTTAATAAAACACAATATAATAACATAATAATTAAAGAATATCACTAAAAGAATACAATTAGAACACATAATGACCAAATTGATAGAAGGAAAGAAAAAAGATTGAAAGCACAATCAATACAATGGAATACAAGAAAGAAAAGAAAATATTGAAAAAGCATGAGAAATAGAAAAAACAAAACAAAATGGTAGTATTTTACTCTAAACATATCAGCAAACATATTATAAGTATATAGACATACTAAATTCAACTACTGAGACACTTGGGGTTACAGATTTTAAAATATCATTGGCAGGCTATTTTCAAGAGACCAAATTAAATAGAAGGCTGAAAGTAAGGGGACTGGAAAGTTCTATCAGATAAACTGAAATGTTGGTATGCTGCTCAGTCGTCTCAGTCATGTCTGACTCTGTACAACCTATGGTCTGCCACCTGCCAGGCGCCTCTGTCTGTGGGGTTCTCTAGGCAAGAGTACTAGAGTGGGTTGCCATGCCCTCCGCCAAAGGTCTTGCTGACCCAAGAATCAAACCTGGGTCTCCTGCATTGCAGGCAGATTCTTTACTGCTAAGCCACCAGGGAAACCCTGAATGTTGGTATACCAGTTATAAATCAGTAAGGACTGAAGTTATTATTTAAGAAATATTAATGAGGACAATATGCTATCCATCACTGATTTTTAAAAAAAATACAGGAAGTAGATATAATTAGTTCTTACCAATCTGTAACTACTATAGAAATTTATACATGAGTTCAGTCATGTATAATCTATCAAATATCAAGTACTTGCTTGCTCATTTACCCAAGCTGTACATGAATATAACCCAAGCTGTGGTTTCTTTGGTAGCTCAGTCGGTAAAGAATCTGCCTGCAATGCAGGAGACCTGGGTTTGAGCCCTGGCACAGGAAAATGGCCTGGAGAAGGAAATGGCAACCCACTCCAGTGTTCTTGCCTGGAAAATTTCATGCATAGAGGAGCCTGGAGGGCTACAGTCAATGATGTTGCAAGGGTCAGACACAACTGACTAAACCCCACATACATCCTTTTTTCTTTACTAATTATACATATTCTAAATTTTATTAGAGTCAGCCATTTTATTCCTTGTTTCCTCAGAAAAAAATTGTATTTATTTAAATGAATAGAAGAATAATTTACAAGAAACTAAATTACTATATATTAGTAGCCTGGTTTTCAGAGGATTACTTTACCAACTGTAGCTAGACATTGTGAATTACTAATTCATTCTTAATTTTCAACATGTGTCTGAAGATGCCTTACAGTTTACCTACCTGGTGACATTTCTGTGAGTGCCACCTTCTGACCTGGATATTAAACAAATGGAAAATAGTGTCCAAAATTAGTCGTAAGAGAGCTTGTCAACTGCATAAATAAAAGTCCGGCCATTTTATAAGCTGTATTATGTCTTTTACAAGATTAGTTACCAAAAAAGAAAACAATGTGCAAGGTCACTAAACAGAGATGCAAATAAGTAAACATTCTCATTTACCTGCATACCTCATCCATAAAAAGTGTATTTCAAACCTGCAATGCAGAATTATCAAGAAGGCACAGATTTGCTTTTTCTTTATCACTTCTGAACACAGAATATAGGTTTGATCCTGAATGTCTGATTCTGACCTTTATACCCCAACATTTAACCTTTTATTCATTGATAAAGAAATGCTACATTTTATAAGGTAAAATCCATACGGACTTCTAGACAATCTGACAGACTGAACTGGTGGGAAAATTTCCCTTTCCATTCCTCATACAGGAGGCCTGAAAAAAATAGCACGAACTGTTAACACATAACTGAGGTTAACAAGAAAAGAATTCTCTTGGTGCCAGTAAAAATGAAGAAACGGGGAGTTCAAAGGGTAAACAGGAGTTAAAAGTAAATGACTGCAGGGGTGTCTAAACCAGTGATACAACTTTGGGACTAAAGATTTATTAGTAATTCCTTAGAAGGAGTTAAGTTATGAGGATTTTGCATGTAGAAAAACTAAGTGAGCTCCTTAACTGGAGCTACTTAACCTTGAAGCCATGAATGGTCATACCACCCATTCAACAGGGGATAGTTGACCAGTGGCCTTTGGAATGCAGCAGGGAAAATGGGGATATGCAACATGCATGGATAGATGGGGGAAAGTGCATCACTGAGGAGTCCCAAGCCTCCAAAAAATGCACTTTCAGGATGCCAGTTCACACTCTTACAAATGCTTGAACACCATGCAGAGAAATTGCTTTAAATATTTTTGCTTTAAAAGAAGCAAAAGTGAAACCACCCACATGTGTGAGTCTTCAACACAGGGCATGCTGAATTCTCATGGGAAAATCATAGATATTGAAGAGAAAAGAGTCTATGATTACAAAGCCCTAGTAGTTAACATCAGCAGCCATAGCAAAACAGTGAGCTCATACACCAAGAAATACAAATGATTTAAAAAAACTCAGAATATTTAGAAGCTCCATAGAAATCTTTGCAAAAATAGAAGCCATAAGTCTAGAACAGGACTGAGAAGGAAGAAATAGTGATATGAGAGAATGATCTGAGAAAATAAAACAGAATATGAAATGGACAGATACCTATGAAAGTGTGGTTACAAACCATAAGGATACAGTTCCAATGCTGATCAAAATGGAGTAACAGACAGGATTTACACTTCTGCCGGAAATAACTGAAAATCTGGACAAAACATGTTAAACACTGGTTTTCAGATACTGAATATTAGGCAAGATAGTGATCTATGAGAAAAGAAAATAAAGACCCTTTATTACCCTTTGCCCCTTCTTACTGCAGGGAAGAGTTTCCATGCTGTAACACAGAAATGGGAAGCCAGGCAGAGAAAGAAGTCTCCCCAAATTGAGGTGATACCATTTGGGGAGATCAAGGAAGCTACAATTCTCTGTTAGCCTTTGCCCTGCTTCATTTTGTACTGCAAGACCAAATTTGCCTACTAGTCCTGGTATCTCTTGACTTCCTATTTTTGTATTCCAATCCTCTGTGATGAGAAGGACACTTTTTTTGGTGTTAGTTCTAGAAGGTCTTGTATGTCTTCATAGAATCGGTCAATTTCAGCTTCTTCAGCATTAGTGGTTGGGGCATAGACTTGTAATACTGTGAAGGTGAACGGTTTGCCTTGGAAATAAACAAAGATCATACTGTCGTTTCTGAGATTGCACCCAAGTACTGCATTTCAGACTCTTTCATTGACCACGAGGGCTACTCCAATTCTTCTAAGGGATTCTGGCCCACAATAGTAGATATAATGGCCATCTGAATTAAATTCGCCCATTAACACCCAGTTTGGTTCACTGATTTCTAAGATGTCAATGTTCAACCTTGCCATCTTCTGCTCAACCGTGTCCAATTTACCTTGATTCAGAGACCTAACATTCTAGGTTCCTAGGCAATATTGTTCTTTACAGCATTGGACTTTACTTTTACCACCAGACACATCGACACTGAGCATCATTTCCATTTTGACCCAGTCGCTCCATTCTTTCTGGAGCTATTAATAATTGCCCTCCGCTCTTCCCCAGTAGCATATTGGACACCTTCTGACCAGGGGGGCTCATCTTCCAGGGTCATATATTTTTTATTTTTCATACTGTTCACAGGGTTCTCACACTGAGAACACGGGAGTGGGTTGCCATGTCCTCCCCCAGTGGACCAGAATTTAACAGAACTCTACACTATGACCTGTCTGTCTTGTGTGAGCTTGAACAGCATTTCATTGAGTTGTGCAAGCCCCTTCACCACAAGGCTGTGATCCATTAAAAAAAAATGTATATATATACACACACACATGATCAAAAAATAAGTGAAGGTCTCTCAGTCATGTCCGACTCTTTGTGACTCCATGGACTATATATATGCCTGTAAACACTGGTGAATATTAATAAGGTCTATCAGTTCAGCTCAGTTCAGTCACTCAGTCGTGTCCGACTCTTTGCGACCCCATGAACCACAGCACGCCAGGCCTCCTTGTCCATCACCAACTCCCAGAGCTCACTCAAACTCATTTCCATCGAGTCGGTGATGCCATCCAACCATCTCATCCTCTGTCGTCCCCTTCTCCTCCCACCTTCACTCTTTCCCAGCATCAGGGTCTTTTCCAATGACTCAGTTCTTCACATCAGGAGGCCAAAGTATTGGAGTTTCAACTTCAGCACCAGCCCTTCCAGTGAATATTCAGGACTGATTTCCTTTAGGATGGACTGGTTGGATCTGCTTGCAGTCCAAGAGACTCTCAAGAGTCTTCCCCCAACACCACAATTCAAAAGCATCAATTTTTCGGCACTCAGCTTTCTTTATAGTCCAACTCTCACATCCATACGTGACCACTGGAAAAACCATAGCCTTGACTAGACGGACCTTTGTTGGCAAAGTAATGTCTCTGCTTTTTAATATGCTGTCTAGGTTGGTCATAACTTTCCTTCCAAGGAGTAAGCGTCTTTTAGTTTCATGGCAGCAATCACCATCTACAGTGATTTTGGAGCCCAAAAAAATAAAGTCAGCCACTGTTTCCCCATCTATTTGCCATGAAGTGATGGGACCAGATGCCATGATCTTAGTTTTCTGAAGGCTGAGCTTTAAGGTCTACAGCTTAACTGATAAAACTATACCAATACCAGTCCCCTGGCTGTGAAAATTCACTGTTAATGTAAGATGCTATCATTGATAAAACCTAAGTGATAGAGCCAAGAAACTCTGTGCCATTTTTGCAACTTTTTATATTTCTTGCTGGTGGTTTAGTCGCTAAGTTGTGTCCGACTCTTGTGACCCCATGAGCTGTAGCCTGCCAGGCTCCTCTGACAATGGAATTCTCCAGGCAAGAATACTGGAGTGAGTTGCCATTTCCTTCTCCAGGTGATCTTCCCAACCCAGGGATAGAACCAGGGTCTCTTGCATTGCAGGCAGATTCTTTATCAACTGAGCTACAAGGGAAGCCTTTTATATTTCTTAAATTATCTCAGAACTAAATTTAAAAGAAAGGAATGGTAAAGCAAAGAATCTAGAAAATGTAACAGGAAATTCTAATAAATGTTAACTAAATACAATAATGATAATTTTTTAAAAAAACACAAAATTTATTTGGAGGAAACTGAAAAACCAAATGACAATTAGATTGAAAAAGATAGATTAGTGTTACAAGGCTAAGATCCTTGTCTTATTCAGAAGACTACATAAATGATTAAGACATTGTATATATAACATTTGCTACAAATACAAGTTAACAAAAACGATTAAAACAATAAAAACAGAATTAAAAATGTACAAAATAGTAAAAGAAAACAGAAAAATCATAATTAAAAAAATGGAATTTTGGAAAAGGAAACAATGCCAAAAAAGAGGATAGTAAGTAGGAAGAAAATAAGATGGTAAATTTCAACATGAATATCTGAGCTCATACATTAAGCATATAAATATGACAAACTCCACTACTATATTTTTCATATAAAGGCTGTTTATAGGATATCAACTAAAATCTGAGAAAGATTGAAAATAAGGGATGAAAAATATGTAATAGGTAAATCTAACTTGCAGAAAACAAGCTTGGATACAACAATATAAAAGAGTAAAAATAGAATATAAGATACAATTGTTAATGATGAAAAGAAAATACACCAAGAATATATAACTACACTGAATGTTATATATTTAGTCACTGCCTGGTGGCTCAAATGGCAAAGACTCTGCCTGCAATGTGCAGCAAGACCCAGGTTCGATCCCTGGGTCCAGAAGACTCCCTTGAGAAGGGAATGGCAACCCACTCCAGTATTCCTGCCTGGAGAATCCCATGGACAGAGGAGCCTGGCAGGCTACAGTCCACAGGGTTGCAAAGAGTAGGACATGACTAAACGACCGACACTTTCACTTTCAGAGTATATAGAGCAGAAATTTCAACAAAGAGAAAGCCATGATATATTGGAAAATTTAGCTTGTATACAATAGAAATGAGACCCACTGGGCATGTGAAAGCAACAGATGTGGATGCATTTCAGTTCTTCCTGTTTCAATTACCAAGGCAAGAACATTGGTAAGTTATTAAAACCAGATTCTGAAATTTTTGAAACTTTAAAATAAGGATATCCAAAACTATCTCAAACAATTAAATGAGATATTGATGTAGCATTCAAAATTCCTGCAAAATATAAAGTACTGTTGCTGTTCATAATATTGCCTTACATCTGACTAGATTTAAATGGTTTAACTTCAGAACACAAATTTAATTTACCCACAACTTTGGGATTCCTCTTTCTTGCTAAACCACTTTTTCGAAAGCTTCCATGAAGCAGCTATTATTATTGCTACAACAAGAACAGGTAAAGCAATGTAGATAGCCAAAAGCCACTGCTTCTTCCCACCATTCTCAGAAGTTCTTTTCATGGGTAAACCTAAAAATAAAAATACATAAAAAAATCAGAGAAAAAAATTAAGCTGTGTACTTTTAAGTTACAGAGAACTTATCACACTGTTCTTAATTTTCATCATAATTCAAGTAACAATGAAAAATAATAATAGAATCATAATACTTAAGACTATCTCTATAAACTCTCATTCTGAAAGAACAGACACTAATTTCCAGGAAGTTCTAATGATTTCCACCTTATACAGCAGCTACAGCAAAATCCCTGTATAAGCAGACCCTCATAACTTCAGAGACATGTAACCAACAAATGTGCATTATTACAAGGTGCATTATCACAGAATTCCACGTATCTGTGCATATCTTATTTATCTTTATTAGAGTGCTGGCTCTCCAACATTAGGGATCTGTTTTTACCTATAGAGTCACTGCAGTGTTACTAAAATGGCACAGGCATAAAAAATAGGAGACGTGATCCCTAACTCTAATTCTGCAACTAACTAGCACTGGGTATTCTTCAAGTACCATGAAGAGTGGGGCTTTGTTTTGCTATCTGTACATGCTTACTGTCATATGAGAAGCACCTGGCATATATATTAGGAATTCAAGAAATATTTGCTAAATCAGTGAATGAATGACAAAAACTAAAGTCATGATAAACAAACCGAATAATGTGTTAGCATCCTTCTATCATCTCTTTAACAGCAATTAATAGATTTTTATCATTTAAGCTGAAAACTCCTTCAGACTAAAGGTTTATCTTCTACTTCCTTTATTTCTTCTGTAACAGACACATATTAGTGCTAGACACAGGGTGTGTTGCTGGTATAGAGCTCAGATCACAGGATCAACCATAAAAGTGGGAAAGAGTTGAAGGATAATTTAAAGGAGAAAGTCAGACACAAATAAATAAAAATTTTAAAAGATACTCAGCTTCAGTCATATTGAAAAGTTAATATTAGGGGGGGAAAAGCAAGATTAAGAAAACATATTGGTTTCTATTTCTTTCAGAAGCCTGTTTGTTTACCTTTTAATTACAAATATTGGTTTCTTTATAAGTGGCAAAAACCTAACTATGTTTTTGTGAAGGCAAGCAATTTGACAATTCTATTAACTGGATACATAAGAGATAAATACTTGCCCTGTTCCCCAGGCGATATTCTGGATCTCACTCTGCAATCTGGAGGTCTGTAGCCACCAGTACAATTGCATATCATCGTGGAAGTGCACACCTAGAATCATTTTTTTAATTCAGATAGTCATTTAAAAATATTTTCTCATAGAAAGCAAAATTATCTGATGGATCATCAGGCTTACTCTGGTATTTTCATCTAGTGTAATTTTGTTTCTTTGATTTATTTACATAGATAATTCTACAAATCAAATGCTTGGTTTCTTAGCCTAAAGTATGCACAGATGCACACACATGCTAAAAAGGAGCTATAAAGTGAGGATCACAATATTTGAAATATCTGGAAAACTTAACACCTTCAAATGTTCACCTGAAAATTTAGTGTGCAATTCCAGAACCATCTACTTAAGTTCTATTGAAAATGACACCATTCCAGGGGTGTGTGAGAGCCAACCAGTATCAGCTCGCAAGGAGGACTGTGTACACTTCTTCCCATCTCCACTTTCTGTAACATCATGTGGTGGTCTGAAGTATCTGTACACATAGATGAGGACTTTACTTCCTCAAGCTACTTGGTAAACATTTAACAGCATAGCACTGCCCTTGACCAGGATCAGGTTTGTTCACTTCATTAGTTTTTATTTGTTTGATTTTTAAGCAAAAGTTTTTTGTATTCCAAGAGGGTATCAGATAACTAATTTTTGTAATTAACTAATTAATGATAGAAACAGCTTTATGGTGCTTACAATGTGTGAGTCTCCATTCTGAGCACTTTACACTGATTTACTCATTAAATCCTCACAACAGTCCTGTAAGGTTGGGACAACAATTATTCCCACTGAATAACCTGGAGGCATAGATATTTAACTTGCCAAAAGTCACATGGCTAGTAAGTGGTGGAGACAGAATTTAAACCAAAGAAATCTGGTTTCAGTCTCTGCCCTTGACCACTAGGCTATGCTACTCCTCAAAACGATATAAAACACCTCTCAATTTCTAAGATCTCAATTTAAGAATGTGACTCTAATTCCTGTATTCCATGGCTCAGATGTACACGGAAAAAGGTGTTCTGTTTGCAGTTTCCACTGCCCTAGCTTCTATCACATCACTTTCATGCTGTAGTGTGTGTGTGTGTGTGTGTGTGTGTGTGAGAGAGAGAGTGTTTTGTGTGTGTGTGTGTGTGTGTGTGCGTTTACTCTGAAATATTGGGTTGGCAAAAAAAATCCATTCATGCTTTTCTAGAACATCTTACAGAAAAACCAGAATGAACTTTTGGGCCAACCCAATATTTCATTGAAATAATATTGCCTTTCTCAGGAGACACATGTTGTCAGTTCAGTTCAGTCACTCAGTCGTGTTTGACTCTGTGTGACCCCGTTGATTGCAGTACACCAAGCTTCCCTGTCCATTACCAACTCTCGGAGTTTACTCAGACTCATGATCATCAAGTCGGTGAGGCCATCCTATCACCTCATCCTCTGTCGTCCCCTTCTCTCGCCTTCAATCTTTCCCAGCATCAGGGTCTTTTCCAATGAGTCAGTTCTTCACATCAGGTGGCCAAAGTATTAGAGTTTCAGCTTTAGCATCAGTCCTTCCAATGAACACCCAGGACTGATCTCCTTTAATAGCAACCCACTCCAGTATTCTTGCCTAGAGAATCCCATGGACGGAGGAGCCTGGTGGGCTACAGTCCACGGGGTCACAAAGAGTCGGACACAACTGAGTGACTTCACTTTCACTTTCACTTTCATTATTAGGGAAATGCAAATCAAAACTGCAATGAGGTATCACTGTACACAAGTCTGAATGGCCATCACCAAAAATCTACAAACATAAATGCTGAAGAGGATGTGGGTAAAAAACAACCCTCTTGCACTGTCAGTGGGAATGTAAATTGATACAGCTACTATGGAAAACAGTATGGAGACTCCTTAAAAATCTAGGGGAAAAAACCAGCATATGACCTAGCAACTCCACTACTGGGCATATACCCTGAAAAAAAACATAACTCAAAAAGACACATGTACCCCAAGGTTCACTGCACGCTATTTACAGTAGCTAAGACATGGAAGCAACCTAGATAGCCATCAATAGATGAATGGATAAAGAAGTTGTAGTACATATATACAAAGGAATATTACTCAGCCATAACGAGAAACAAATTTGAATCTGTTGTAGTGAGGTGGATGAACCTAGGGCCTGTTATACAGAGTGAAGTAAGTCAAAAAGGAAAAAATGAATACTGTATATTAATGCATATATATGGAAACTTGAAAACTGGCACTAATGAACCTATTTGCAAGGCAGGATAGACACACAGAGAATGAACTTGTGGACACAGTGGGGGAAGAAGAAGGATGAATTGACAACAACAACACATATACATACATGGACAAAGAAACAAAGCTTGCAGAAGAGTTAAGTCTGAATTGCAAAAAATATGGTTAATTTTTTGCTTTCTACTTTAGATTTCTAAATTTTCAAAGTCTTCAATGATAAATAAGTACTACTTATTTAAGCAATATGCATGAATTTGAAGGAGATAGATTAGATTGTTAGCAGATCAATAATTGTCCTGTTGGACAAATGTAAGCTCCAGATAAGCTTTATCTGACATGGCCAGAGTGTTCAAAGAAATATTTATAGCATTCATTGCTCAAGAAGATTTGGGGTGAAGGAGAAAAATGAAGCAGAGTAGGTTTATATATATATATATATATATATATATATATATTGCAAGTAAATATATATATATATATTGCAAGTAAAATTTAAAATGGGAGTTTGAGGAAAGAAACATGATTAAATGAGTCAAAAATAAACAAATGAAACACTATAAAGTGGTAACAACAGAACAGTCAAAACTGATGTGGTAACACTAATATAATTATAAAGTTAAACCTATCAGTGAGTTTATGTATACATATATATGTATATATACACAAACACACATATGCATGTATACAAACATACAGCATACATGTGAAAGAGTCAATTCCTAGGCAGGTTGATAACAAGTCCAGGATCCCTGAGGAGGAGAAAGAGGGGGTCTGGGGCTCTTGAGGAGAAGATAGGGGTCTGGAATTCTCAAGGAGGAGGAGAGGACAAATTTTTTTTTCTACATTCCTTAGTAAGGATTATATACCAATAATGTATCCTGCTTGAGGACAGTTTCTCCTTCCTGAAAACCTTCTGGCTAATCCTATTATCTTAAAAGTGTATATTATGAGAGTGGGTCTGGTACGATCTTTCTATTGTGAAGTTCTAACCCTGTTATCTTAAAATGTAAATTGTGGGAGTGGGTCTAGTAAAGTTTTTACAACTTTGAGACATTTTTTTTTATTTATTGCAATAGCTAATTTAAAAAGTATATAACTCCCTTACTTAGACTAAGCGAAGGGGGCACTCTCCGTCATCCTTCTGACGTCTGTGTCAGAAGCTTTCTCTGTCCCTTTTTCACTTTAGTAAAACTCTGTTACACTCTTGAGTGATCAAGCCTGGTCCCTGGTCCCGAAGCTAAATCTTCTTCTTTGGAGATCAAGAATCCAACACCTTTCACCATAAGCTATCACATGCACAGAGATGTTTCAAAAAATAAAGAAAATGGCAACCTACTCCAGAATTCTTGCCTGGGAAATCCCTTGGACAGAGGAGCCTGTCTGTAGCTACCCCAAGCTACAGTCCATGGGGTTCTAAGAGAATCAAATAAAAGACCTTGCAACTAAATAACAAAGCAATACAGCTAGGTTTGTGTATCAATGGTGACACAACTAGTTTAATGTCTTTCTTTGAATAGCAAATTAACCTCATTCATTGATCTTGTCTGTTGGCATATTTAAATTTGTGACCCCTTAAAGTTATTAACAGAAAGAATATATTTTAATTTGGATAGTGTTTTACATTTGTATTAAAATATGAGGTTTTTTTTAACTTTACTGACTTCATACTGCAACCTGCTTTTGATTATTCTAATATTTATTATTTTAATGTTGTGTGATTTTTGGCTTTAAGCTAATTTTCTGAAAGTCAACCCACAGAAAGCTAATTTGCCTTGGCCAATTCACTCACTGTCAAACTACCTAACAGTCAATTCATGAAATAGTTATCTGGTATTTGGGAAATGAAATTATCAATCTTATTATTTACTGTTATTTTTTAATCTCTTAAATTATACAAGATTGATTGAGTGGAGTAGCTATCACTGAATTGAAAGATTTCTGTGAAGTTTTAATAAAGTACTCTTTATTTTGTCTTCAGAAATGTATCTTAAGACAATTTCCGTTTATATATGCCCAATTTATATCTCTCTAGTTATACCAGCAGAGACAGTTTTTAAAATTTTTGTGAGAACAAAAGCAGAACAGTGTTTTCTGATCTGGTGTGTAAGAAGCTTGGAAGTCACCACTCCATCTTAACAAGTAACAAAAGAGAACAAACTGAAAATCAACAATTTTTATGTCAGAGACTAAAGGTCACAGGACAAACTGATGCCTCCAAAATGGTTGAGGCAGACAGGCAAACACAGAGAACCACAAATGTCCAGGGTGGAAACCCAGGAGCAGAAATCTCCATGAGATTTAACACCAGAACAGGAAATAGATACACTACCAGAGGCTCAGTCTGGTCAAGTCTGAGAGTTAAAAACTCTAAGAGTGTCCAATGGGCCCCACGCTTTTGTGAATTTTACCTCTAGGAGCTGGACCAGATTCTCACAGTAAATATCGGAGAAAAATTCCCTTGCATTTTCAGCAGGAGGAGGGGAAAGGAAGGAGTTTTTGAAACATACCAGAATACTTTGTTCTTTTTGACAAGGTTTAACGTTAAGAAAAATTACTATATCAGAAACTAAATTTATTGAGTTTTCTTTTTTTTTCCGTGCCTATCTCACATAGGTGAAGGGAAAATTCTAACTCTAGCCTACTTACCAATCATATTCCATCTAAGAGGTGGGGAAAAACTGAGAAACCCTTGTGAAATTCACAGACCAAAGGTGTATTAGGTCTAAAAGATAGACCTAATGACAGGACTTAGAATGCTTCCACTCCTCTTCCATAGAGCTTACCACATATTATTAAAGGCTTTCACTATGGCAGTTCCTTTTACCCAGTCATCATGTACAGCTATCAGGAAAAAAATTACAGGGTTTAAAAAATAGCAAAACACACAATTTGAACAGAGCAAGCATCAGAGCATCCGACAATAAGGATGTTGGAATTATCAGACTAGGAATTTACATTAACTATAATTAATATTTTAAGGACTTTAACAAATAAAATAGACTGCAAACAAATATAGATAGGTAATGGAAACAGACAGATGGAAATTCTAAGACAGAATCAAAAAGAAATGCTAGAGATTAAAAACTACAACAGAAATGAAGATGGGATAAGGAGTAGACTTGTCAGAGCTGAGGTAAGAATCTCTGAGTTTAAGGATTTCTCAATAGAACTTCCAAAATTAAAAGACAAAGAGGAAAAAATACTGTAAAAAAATCCCAGACATTCCAAAGACTATGAGACAACAACAAAGGGGATAACTCATGTGAAATGGCAGTGAAAGTGAAAGCCACTCAGTCATGTCTGACTCTTTTGTGATCCCATGGACTATACAATCCATGGAATTCTCCAGGCCAAAAGAACGGAGTGGGTAGCCTTTCCCTTCTCCAGGGGATACTAGAAGGCAAAAAAAAAAAAGAAAGATATGAAAGACACTGGAAGCGATAATGATTGAAAATTTTATAAAATTAAGGTTAGATACCAAACTAAAGACCCAAGAAACTCAGAATCCAACAAGCAGGATGAATGTCAAAAGTTTACATGTAGGTACCATATTCAAACTGTAGAAAATCAAAGATAAAGGAAAACCTTGAAAGAAGCCAAAGGACACCAAAAAACCCTTATCTATAGAGAGACAATGATAAAAATTACATTAGACTACTAGTCAGAAATAATGCAAGCAAGAAGAGCCTGGAGTGAAATATTTATAGTGTTTATAAGAAAATAATCATCAAGCTAGAATTTGGTTTCCTGCAAAATTAATCTTTCAAAAATGAAAAATAGACTTTCTCAGACAAACCAAAATTGAGAAATTTGTCATCAGTAAACCTATTGTGGTAGAAATGATAAAAGAAGATCAAAGATAAGAAAAATTATGTAGGTCAGAAAAATCAGATTTACATAAAGAAAAGAGTATTAGAGATGGAATAAGAAAACAAAAGAAAAATTTTCTGTTGTTCTTCTTAACTGATTTAACAGAAATCAGACTGTTCAAAAAAATAATAGCAGCTTTGTAATCAATTATGTATGTTTCTGTGTAAGTAAAATGAATGACAGCATGATACGAAAGATAGGAGGAAGGACATAGGTTATTTTCTTATTATAAGATTACTTATACTACAAGCAGTATAGTGTTACTTGAAAGTGGACTTAGCTTAGTTGTAAAATATATACTGCAAACACTAGGGAAGCCCACTAAAAAAAGTAAACCAAAAAATATAACTGATGTGTTAAGAAAGAACAGAAAATGGCATCATATATTACAAAAGGCTCAACTAGAATGACAAAAAGAAGAAAGAGTGGAAGACAAAAATAAGAACAAGGCAATAAATAAAAAACAGTAACAAATATGATAGCTATTATTCCAACTATATCAATCATCACTTTGGGTGTTAACGTTCTGATATACCAATTAAAAGAAGCTGGAAAAGTATGGCTGAAGATGATAACATAGGAAGACCTTGAACTCACCTCCTCCCATGGACTCACTGAATCTACAACTACTACAGTTTCCTCTAAAAGAAAAAAAAAAAAAAAAAATCCAACACAAGCTAATTGATTCCAACATACCAAGTGAATGAGGAAAAACCCACATGGAAGCAACTAGGAGATGCTCAGATACAATCTTGCCATAAACCCCACACCCAGTGCAGTGACCCACAATCAGGAGAGAATTCAAAACCCCTAGCTTCTGGCAGAGCAGCAAAGGATTTCAACCTCACCTCTGGCACCCCAGCTTTTCAGACATGAACCTGAGAGATGAACCCCACAGAATCCAGTTTTGAAAGCCAACAGGCCTTGCATCTATGAGACCCCCAACGTTAAAGCAAGGGATAATGCCAGCAATAAGGCGAAGTGAAAAGCTACCTTTGTTGTTCCCCTTCAATCTACAACCTGTAAAACATCCACACTGCAACAAAGTTGTCTCTGCCCAACACACCAGCACACTAGAGAATTCTACACATCTTTAAAGCTAAGGGCAGGTAAACTGGAATAGACAGAGAAAGCAGAAAGGAGAGAAAGCAGAGGCTGTACCTGCAAACCTGGACCTCCAGCCATGACAGCTGAGTCTGCAACCACAGAGAACCCAGGGGTAGCAGAGCAGGTGGCACGGATGACCCTGGCCTCCCGGCTACAGCCGCATCTGCAGCCACGGGTAACTGAGGCACAGCAGCAGTGGACGTGGGACACTGTTCCTCCCGCTGCTAAGCCACGACTCCGGCCCCCTGTCCCCTAACCCACAGCAAAGGAGCCCACAGACTTTAAAACCTGTTACAAGTGGCTGCATGATCCTGGCTCCTATATCACTCTTCCCCTCCCACAGTGGTGGCAGAGCCTGAGAACCAGGTGATCCTGGACAGGAGGGAAGAGCCCACCTTCCCCGTGCTCTAGGTAGCAAGGACAGTGACGCTGACAGAATCTCTAAGGCACAAGAAAAGTGATCAGGAGGGCACAGGCAACAACTCTGACAGAAGTGCCCGAGGGCGGAATGTGCAGGCTTTAAAGTACAAAATAACCAGAAACAGCTCCTGTAAGAAAACCCCAATACTTATGCTCTTCCACCACCTACTGGAAAATAAAAGAAAGCTCTCTAATTTCTAACTCATTGAATCATTAGAATCAAGCAGAAAGATATTCCCTACTTAAAATGCACCAGAAGAGGAAAGATTCGTCAAGCGCCACGAAGAACCAGTTAACACAATTTCACAAAAAGAAAATGAATCATCCAGAAATTGAACTTTAAGTCAAAAAATACTGCAGTCTAACTGATAGAGAATTCAAAACAGCTGTCATGAACAAACCCAAGAAGTTACATGAAAACTCAGAAAGGCAGTTCAATAAACTCAGGAATAAAATTAATGAACAAAAGGAATACTTTACCAATAAGACTCAGACTCTAAAAAAACTCTAAAAAAAGAACCAAATAAAAATTCTGGAGCTGAAGAACTCAATAAATGAGATGAAGAATGCATTAGAAATCTCTAGAAATAGAGCAGACCATATGGAAGAGAGAGCTAACATGAGCATGAAGATAGAAATCTAGAAATGATACAAGTAGAATAGGAAAGAGAAATAAGATATAAAAATGACAAAATTCTGCGAGAGCTATCCAATTCTTTTAGGCAGGGCAATCTGGGTAACAGGTATCCCAGAGAAGAAAGGGAGAAAAGAACAGAGAGCATTTTTAAATAAATAATAGTTGAGAACTTCACAAACATGGGGAAGGAACTGGATATACTAGGACATGAAAATAAAAAACTCCTAATAATCTTAATGCAAAAAGACCTTCAAGACACACTAAAATTATCACAAGTCACTGATAAAGAATTTTAAAGGTAGCCTAGAAAAAAGGGATGGTAACCTACAAAGGAACCCCCATTAGTCTATCAGCAGAAAAATTCTACAGAGATGGCAGGGGGCAGAGGGGTGACATTCCCAAAATACTCAGAAACAAAAACTGTCACCCAAGAATACTCTATGTGGCAAAGTTATCATTCAGATATGAAAGAGAAATAAAGACTTTCCAAAGACAAAAGTTGAGAATTCATCACCCCTAGACCTGCCTTACAGAAATCTTGAAAGGAACTCTTCTACCTTAAATGCACATTAAACTTTCAGTAAGGTGATATATCTGGAGGAGGAAATGGTAACCCACTCCAGTATTCTTGCCTGAAAAATCCCATGGATGGAAGAGCCTGAAGAGCCACAATGTAAACGGTTGCAAACAGTCAGACATTACTGAGCAACTAAGCAAGGAGATACATAGACAGACAAAACTAAACAAACAAACAAACAAAAAAACAACTGCCACTCTGCATCAGAATAGATTTTATAAAATTTTGTTGTAGCATAAAGATTAAAGGGAAAGAAATAGAAAAAAATAACTAGAGCTGTTTCAATTTGGTAACAAATTCACAACATAATCTGAGAAAACAAAAACACAAAAGTGGAAGAGGAAATTGATGGAGCTCATATAGGCAAATGAAGATAAGAAGCTATCAGCAGAAAAACCAAATATATTATCTATAAGAAATTTTATTTCATTTTTTATTAATTTTTATTAGAGTATAGAACTGGACACGGACCAACAGACTGGTTCCAAATAGGAAAAGGAGTACATCAAGGCTGTATATTGTCACCCTGCTTATTTAACTTATATGCAGAGTACATCATAAGAAACGCTGGGCTGGAGGAAGCACAAGCTGGAATCAAGATTGCTGGCAGAAATATCAATAACCTCAGATATGCAGATGACACCACCCTTATGGCAGAGAGTGAAGAGGAACTAAAAAGCCTCTTGATGAAAGTGAAAGAGGAGAGTGAAAAAGTTGGCTTAAAGCTTAACATTCAGAAAACTAAGATCATGGCATCTGGTCCCATCACATCATGGGAAAAAGATGGGGAAACAGTGGAAGCAGTGTCAGACTTTATTTTTTGGGGCTCCAAATTCACTGCAGATGGTGATTGCAGCCATGAAATTAAAAGACGCTTACTCCTTGGAAGGAAAGTTATGACCAACCTAGACAGCATATTAAAAAGCAGAGACATTACATTGCCAACAAAGGTCCATCTAGTCAAGGCTATGGTTTTTCCACTGGTCATGTGTGGATGTGAGAGTTGGACTGTGAAGAAAGCTGAGCACCGAAAAATTGATGCTTTGGAACTGTGGTGTTGGAGAAGACTCTTGGGAGTCCCTTGGACTGCAAGCAGATCCAACCAGTCCATCCTAAAGGAGATCAGTCCTGGGTGTTCATTGGAAGGACTGATGCTGAAGCTGAAACTCCACTACTTTGGCCACCTGATGCAAAGAGCTGACTCATTGGAAAAGACCCTGATGCTGGGAGGGATTGGGGGCAGGAGGAGAAGGGGACGACAGAGGATGAGATGGCTGAATGGCATCACCAACTCAATGGACATGAGTTTGAGTAAACTCCGGGAGTTGGTGATGGACAGGGAGGCCTGGTGTGCTGCGATTCATGGGGTTGCAAAGAGTCGGACACGACTGAGCGACTGAACTGAACTGAACTGATAGTTGCTTTACAAGCTTGTGTTAGTTTCTACTGTACAGCAAAGTGAATTAGCTATACTCATATACATACCCCTCTGTTTTGGATTTCCTTCCCAATTAGGTCATCACAGGGCACTGAGTAGAGTTCCCTGTGCTATACAGTACATTCTCATTGGTTGTCTATTTTATACATATTATCAATGGTGTATATACATCAATCCCAATCTCCCAATTCACCCCAACCCCGCCTTCCTCCCTGGGTTTCCATATGTTTGATCTCTATCTGTGTCTCTCTGCTTTGCAAATAAGTTCATCTATGCCATTTTTCTGGATTCCACGTATAAAAGATATTTTTCTCTGACTTACTTCAGTCTGAGTGACAGCCTCTAAGTCCCTCCACATCTCTGCAATGACACAGTTTTGCTTCTTCTTATGGCTGGGTAAAATCCCATTGTGTGTATGTACTGCATCTTCTTTATCCATGCTTCTCCTGATGGACATTTAGGTGGCTTCCATGTTCTTCTGCCAATAGTGCTGTCATGAACACTGAACTGAAGGATATTGTTGAATTTCGGTTTTCTCCAGATATATGCCTAGGAGTGGGATTGCTGGGTCATATGGTAGTTCTGTTTTTAGTTTTTCAAGGAACCTTGAGACTATTCTCCCTGTGGCTGTACCAGTTTGCATTCCCAGCAAAAGTGTAGGAGGCTTCCCTTTCCTCCACATCCTTTGCTGTATTTATTGCTTATGAATTTTTTTGATGATAGCAGTTCTGACCAGTGTGAGGTGATCTCATTGTAGTTTTGATTTGCATTTCTCTGACAATTAGTAACATTGAGGATTTTTTTCATGTGCTTGTTGGTCATCTGTATGTCTTCTTTGGAGAAATGTCTAACTAGGTCTGCCCACTTTTTCATTTTGTCTTTTTCTTTTTTATATTGAGCTGTATGAGCTATTTGTATATTTTGGAGATTAATCCTTTATCAGTTAGGTCATTTGCAAATATGCATTATGTAGGTTGTCTTTTCCAGTTGTTTATGGTTTCCTTTGCTGTGCAAAAGCGTTTAAGTATAATTAAGTTCCATTTGTTTATTTTGTTTTTATTTCCATTACTCTAGGAAGTAGGTCCAAAAAGATATCACTGCTATTTTCATATCATGGAGTGTTCGGCCTATGTTTTTCTCTAAAGAGTTTTATAGTATCTGGTGTTGTATTTAGGTCTTTAATCCATTTTGAGTTTATTTTTGTGTGTGATATTAGAGACTAGTCTAATTTTATTCTTTTACATGTAGCTGTCCAGTTTTCCAGTAAGCATCATTTATTGAAGAGATTGTCTTTTTTCCATGTATTCTTGCCTCCTTTGTTATAGATTAATTGATCGTAAGTTGTGGGTTTATTGCTGGGTTTTCCATCCCATTCCACTGATCTATATTCTTATTTCTGGGCCAGTACCATACTGTTTGGATTATTGTAGCTTTGTAGTATAGTCTGAAGTCAAGGAGCGTGATTCTTCCAGTTATATTTTTCCTTCGCGATTTCAATTTTTCAAGATTGCTTTGGCCATCTGGGGTCTTTTGTGTTTCCTGTGTTCCATACAAATTTTAAGATCTTTTTTCTATTCTAGATCTTCAAAAAAGCCATTGGTCCAAAAGTACACATGCACCTCCATGTTCATAGCAGCACTGTTTACAATAGCCAAGACATGGAACCTAAATGTCCATTGGCAGAGGAATGGATAAAGAAGGTGTGCTACATGTGTACAATGGAAAAAGAACAAAATAATGCCATTTGAAGCAACGTGAATGGACCTAGAGATGGTCATACTGAATTAAGTAAGTCAGACAGAGAAAGACAAATGTCATACGATATCGCTTACATGTGGAATCTAAAATAAAGGCTACAAATGAACTTATCTACAAAACTGAAATAGAGTTACAGATGTAAAAGCAAACGTATAGTTACCAAAGGTGAAAGTTGGTGAGGGAAGGATAAATTAGGATCTTGGGATTAACAGGTAAACAATACTATATATAAAACAGAAAACTAATAAGGACTTACTGTATGCACAGGGAACACTACTCAATATTTGGTAATAACCTATATGGGGAAAATCTAAAAAGGAATGGCTATGTATATAGGGTTGTCGTTACCATCTTTCTAAATTCCATATGTATGTGTTAGTATGCTGTAATGTTCTTTATCTTTCTGGCTTACTTCACTCTGTATAATGGGCTCCAGTTTCATCCATCTCATTAGAACTGGTTCAAATGAATTCTTTTTAACGGCTGAGTAATATTCCATGGTGTCACCAGCCCAGGTGGGATGCATGAGACAAGTGCTCGGGCCTGGTGCACTGGGAAGACCCAGAGGAATCGGGTGGCGAGGGAGGTGGGAGGGGGGATTGGGATAGGGAATACATGTAAATCTATGGCTGATTCATATCAATGTATGACAAAATCCACTGAAAAAAAAAATAAAGGAAAAAAAAAAAAGAGGAAAGGAATGGCTATGTATATATATAACTGATTCATTTTGTTGTACACCTGAAGCTAACACAACACTGTAAATCAACTATACTCCAATAAAAATTTTTAAAGAAGAAATAAATTAAAATAGGTGTGTTCCACTATCACTTGAAGATTGGAGATTGACAATCCAACCTTCTATCCACTGCACTCTTACTTTTTTGGTATGGGAAATAAATTGGCCTCAATGGGGAGAAAAGTCTATTATAAAAAGAGGGATAAAACAAATAGTTTTCCCTCACACTATGTATTCACAGACACACAAATTTTATCATAATTACCTTCCTGCAATGAACAGGTTAATGCATTTATTGAAATATTTAACACCTCTGAAAAGTACCCAACTATAATCATAAATTTGCTAAAGGCACCAGCAATTTAATGCTGTAAAATGTTCCCTAACACAAATGGCAACAAATTTAGTAATCTGATTCAGCCCCATATAGCTAGATACAACAGGTCCTAGCACATGGTAGAAAACCAATAAATGCCAAATAAATTAATGACTTATGCTGAAAAGTATCTAAGAGAGATATAATTTGGGGAAATATGAATCATGTGCTTACTTACTCCATTTCCATTGCACTTTGCTGAACAATGATTTAATTTGTCTATAAAAGGCCTTACGTCTAAACATTCACGATTTACACAAATCTAAAGAAAAACAAACAATTTCCAAGTTAGAGGAGTCCAGTTATCTTAACATTACCATCAGTAATTTTATAACATAGGACAACAGCTATTCAGTGCAGTAAATTTCCATTAAGTACCGCTTCTGCTGCATCCCACAGATTTTTATGTTATATTCTCATTTTCATTTAATTCAAAGTTTTTCAATTTCTCTTGAGATTTCTCCTTTGGCATAAGTTATTTAGAAATGTATAGTTTAAGCTAAAAATATTTGGGGATTTTTCAGATAAGTTTAATGTAAATTATGGACTTATAGTGTAGCATCGTGGATACTAGAGTCTGCATTTATATAGGGGTAAATGGTACATGGAAATACCCTGTATTTTCCACAACTTTTGATGTGAACTTAAAACTTTTCTCAAAAATAAAGTATTTTTTAAAATAAATTTTTAAGAAATTATTCCAGTTTTTTAAGAAATCTCCACACTGTTCTCCATAGCGGCTGTACTAGTTTGCATTCCCACCAACAGTGTAAGAGGGTTCCCTTTTCTCCACACCCTCTCCAGCATTTATTGCTTGTAGACTTTTGGATAGCAGCCATCCTGACTGGAGTGTAATGGTACCTCACTGTGGTTTTGATTTGCATTTCTCTGATGATGAGTGATGTTGAGCATCTTTTCATGTGTTTGTTAGCTCACCAGCCCAGGTTGGATGCATGAGACAAATGCTCGGGCCTGGTGCACTGGGAAGACTCAGAGGGATTGGGTAGAGAGGGAGGTGGGAGGGGGGATCGGGATGGGGAATACATGTAAATCCGTGGCTGATTCATGTCAATGTATGACAAAACCCACTACAATATTATAAAGTAATTAGCCTCCAACTAATAAAAATAAATGAAAAAAAAAGGAAGGAAGAAATTATTCCAGTTTATGTTATTACTTCCCCATGTAATAAGAAGCTTGGAAGCTGCCACTCCATCCTAAAAACAATGAAAAAGTTGAACGGACTGAAAAAGCAAAAACTTTAAGGATCCATAAAAGTGGTTTGGTGGCAAATCACTGCTCTCAAATTGGAGAGACAGACAAGCAAACACAGGGAGTCACAGCTTACCAGAGCAAAGATTAACAAGGAGAATGCTTAGATACCAGTGCCAGGTAAGGAAAGTAATTGATGAATTATAAGAGCCTGAATAAGGACAACCCCAAGACTTAAAAACTCCAGAGGCACCCAGTCATGAGGGACCCCCACTGCTTCATGTGATGTATATCCAGGAGCTTAACCAGGTTCTCACAGTAAATATTAGAGAAATATTTTTTCTTGTTATCTTGCAGAAGGAGGGGAAAAGAAACTATTTTGAAGTAGCCAGAGCAGTCTGTTCATAACAAAGCCGGCCCTTAGGAGAAACAAGTTATTAATAATTATAGCCTCATCTGCTTGTGTTCTATCAGAGCCTAACTGATCTGGGAGAAGGGAAATACCCAATATCAGTCTGCTCTTAACCTTCCATATGTGAAAAGAGAAATAGCCAACTCCAGTCTGCTCTAGCCATACTGTCCCATCTAAGGGAAGAAAGAAAAAAAAAACCTGAAAAATATTTGTGAAGTTCACAATCCAAAGGCACAGGTTCACTGAAAGACAGATCTAATCATAGGACTGAAGAATATTTCCCTGCCACAACACCTCCCCACCACATCACTAAGGGTCCATTTATAGCAGTTCTTTTGCCTAGTACATCATGCTCAGCTCTCAAGAAAACAGATAAAGTTATATTAAAAGCCAAAACACATAATTTGAAAAATGGAGCAAGTATCAGAACCAGACATTGTCAGGAATACTGAAATTATCAGCCTTGGAGTTTAAAACAACTATGAGAAGGAAATGGCAACTCATTCCAGTATTCTTGCCTGGAGAATCCCATGGACAGAGGAGCCTGGTGGGTATAGTCCATGGGGTCGCAAAGAGTCTGACACAACTTAGCGAACACTCACTCACTCATGATTAATATCTTAAGGGCTCTAACAGACAAAGTAGATGGCACGCAGGAACAGACAGGCAATGGAAGCAGATAGACAGCAATCCCAAGGGAAAAGAAATAAATGCTGGAATGAAAAAAAGTACTAACAAAAATGAACGATGCCTTTAACAGGCTTATTAGTATACTGTACGTATCTGAGGAAGGAAATCTCTGAGATAGAGGATATATCAAAAGAATACTTGAAAACAAAAAAGCAAAAAGAACAAAGACAAAAAACAAAGAATATTCAAGGGACAACTACAAAAAAGCATAATGTATATGTAATGGAAAATGCCAGAAGAAAAAGAAAAAGGAACAGAAGAAATATTTGAAACAATGTGCATGCTAAGTTGTTTCAGTCGTATCCTACTCCTTGCGACCCCATGGACTGTAGCCCGCCAGGCTCCTCTGTCCATGGGGATTCTCCAGGCAGGAATACTGGAGTGGGTTGCCATGCCCTCCTGCAGGGGATCTTCCCAACCCAGGGATCTCCCCAACCCACGGATCAAACCCAAGTCTCTTACATCTCCTGCATTAGCAAGTGAGTTCCTTACCACTAGTGCCACCTGGAGAGCCCATTTGAAACAATAATGACTGAGAATTTTCCCCAAATTAATATCAGACACAAAACCACAGTTTTAAGAAATTCAGAAAACAATAAGAGAAGAGTATCAGATCACCAAAAACTATCATGACCAAAAATCACCAAAATACATACATTCATTTTACATATTTAATATTTTATTCAAAATCATCTGTCAGGTAAGGAGGAAGAGTCAAAATTCAGATCTCTGTGCTTCTGTCTTTAAAGGCTACACTTTATACTATATGATAGTTCCTCATGAGCAAATTTCTGGCTAAGAACTAAATGAGATTCTGAAGTAAAGTTATTCCATGCTTTCTCCATATTTGGTTGTTTGGTCTCATAGATAACCAACTATAACAACAACCAAGAATAATAGCCAACCTATATTTAGTTCTTACTATGTGTTGGTCATTGTACTACACACTTTATAGTATCATCTCATTTCATCTTTGCAATAACTCCATAGAGTAAATGTTATTATTATCCCCATTTTACACACAGCCGTGATATCTCAAACTGGTTGGGTAACCTGCAAAGTGTCAAAACCCAAGAGGTAAAGATTTATTCCTTGTGGCACCATCTAAGTTGTGGTCTTATCTACTGGGTCACAAAGAGACATATATAATTAAGTGGGATTTCTTCTCACTTATTCAAGAATAAAAGTAAATTCCCAAGTTATGGAATATTTAACTACAAGTATTCCCAAGACCTCTCTCCTTCACACTCCTGTCCCAAAACTCTTGGGGCTTCCTTGCTTACAACACTGAAATTCTAAAAAGTAACGAACACTCCCGTTTCCCTCAGAGACCAACTGAAGCTTATTCATTTTCTCCTTATCCAAATATTTAAGGTTATTTGGTCATGTGTGTGCTTAGTCACTCAGTCATGTCCAACTCTTTGCAACCCCATGGACTGTAGCCCTCCAGGCTCCTCTGTCCATGGGATTCTCCAGGTAAGAATACTGAAGTGGGTTGCCAGGTCCTCCTCCAGGGGATCTTCCCAATCCAGGGATCTAACCCAGGTCTCCCACATTGCAGGCAGATTCTTTACCAACTAAGCCACAAGGGAAATTAATAGAATAGATTTTTATTGATTTTAAGCTACTCACTCTCTCTTTATCACAAATAGTGCCATTATTGACCACGAGTGGGTCTTCTGTACCCACTGTTTCATAGTGCATTGTTATACACACAGTACTTCGCACAAAAGCATAAATCACAGAAGCACTGTCTCGAAGGAAAGGAGTTTGAAGTGGGTAGGTACAGATTAATCTTCCACATATAAGACTCCTGCAAACATAATAAAAATATATGATTATTATACATTAGGCATTTATTATGAATGCTTCATATTTTCTTTCTTTGACCAAAAAAACAAAGAATGGTTCTCCATTTATGGCAATATATCTAAGGAAATGTAACACTTTCCTGCTAACAGTTAAAGTAAAATGTAAAAGCCACTGATATAAGCTTATCTTTCAATGATATTAATGATCTTTTGATTCACTGTACAGATTGGTGTACTGATTGCCAAATAAACAATTCACTCAAGCATTTTATATCTCTCTATAGAGGGGCAGAAACTAAGTTGTGACCTCTACCCACAAAGACCTTACAGTCTAATACTAAATATGACATAAATCTTATTAAATGTGCTGTAAGTGAAATAAGCAGATTCTTACAGATATTCAAGATGTAGATATATTCTAACTTAGTGGTCAGGGAAACGTCATAGAGAAGATGCCATCTGAGTCCAAGCTTATGAATTAGTAGAATTTCAACAGGCAGAGTAAGGTATTTCAAAACAAATGTCATAGCATAAGCATTACTTATGAAGGAAGTAATATTACAAGAAGCATAAAGTTAGATGATAAGTCTGCTGCTGCTGCTGCGCTAAGTCACTTCAGTCAGGTCCGACTCTGTGTGACCCCATAGATGGAAGCCCACAGGCTCCTCTGTCCCTGGGATTCTCCAGGCAATTCTCCAGGAGTGGGTTGCCATTTCCTTCTCCAGATGATATGTTTACCAGCCTGTAAATTCCATGAGTACAAGGATCATGTATGTTTTGCTAACTTGTATCTAACTAGCTAGTGGCCAGCATATAGTAGGTTCTTTAAAAATATTTGTTAAAAGAAATTCATGATCAAAATATCAAAGAACGGGCTCTTCAGATGCAGGAGAAATTGAACTTCATTTTAGAGACACTGGGCAGTCTTCAGCTTGGGGAAGCATTCAAATGAATGGGGGTAGTATTTTCATTTTTAAAATAATGAGTATGTTCAGACAGGAAAGGTGCAATGGCTATCATTAATTACAATCTTGGATCAGATCTTGGAGCCTAATAATCCTCTACATATAAATGTTTAAAAATCAGGTTGAAATTTAATAAGCCTGTAGTACAAGAATGATGTCAAGACTAAAGATTTTGACTTCAGATTAACTCCTGCACATATGTGATACCTGAAACCACTGGAATTAATGACATACATAGTGAAAAACTAAAAACAGAATTTTATAGTATATAAGATAGGAATTTTCACTACTTGCATAGCATACCTCCATGGGCAAAATGTATATCTGGGTCCTTCTTTACCACAGTTCCCAAATCTATCAGTTTGAGACTGTATTTCTTCATAGCAGGCAAATGGAGCATTTTTTGAACCTGTCAAAGTTAGAAATATATTTGGATTAAAACTTCCTTTAAATTAAAACTTAAATATATTTAAATTAAAACTTCCTCAATTTCCTCATATGTTTCTTTGCTTTTTTTCTCTATCACTGTCATCTATTCAAAAGTTCCCTAGTGAAGTTTTAAGAAGAGAGAAATGAAGTGAAAAGTAATGCTCATGATTATTTCTCCTTTTAATTCATTTTGGTCATTTATAGCTCAAAAGATACTATGAGGGTAGAGAAGAGTTGAAAGTGAAAGTGTTAGTTGCTCAACCATGTCCGACTCTTTGCAGCTCCATGAACTGTAGCTCACCGGGCTTCTCTTTCAAAGAATTCTCCAGGCAAGAATACCGGAGTGGGTTACCATTCCCTTCTCCATGGGGTCTTTCTGATCCAGGGATCAAACCTAGGTCTCCTGCATTGTAGGCGGATTCTTTACCATCTGAGGCACCAGAGGAGAGTTATAAAGTATAAATCTTAAGAGAGCTCTGTGAAAGAAGGCAATAGAGAGAGAATACAAGAAAACTATTCTTGTTCTCCTAAATTCTCAGTAGGAATTTATAAAAAGCCAGGTCTATTAAAAAAAAAAAAAACTCATTAAAGAAACATCATACCTTCAGAAAGTCTGAAGTGAAGGGACCAAAATTGCCAATCCATACATATGTACCTATTTTTCCTTTGTTATTGTACTAGCTTTCTATCACTGGGTAAAAAATTACCAAAATCTTGACACCTTAAAACAACACCCATGTCACAGTTTCTGAAAGTCAGAAGTCTGGCAAAGCACAATTAGGTCCTCAGTTCAGGGTCTCAAGGCTGAAATAAAATTCCTGTTTGGGGTTACAGCCTCATTTGAGTCTAGAGTCCTCTTCAACCTCATTGGCTGTGAAGAATTCACTTTTTTGTAGTCATTGCTTCATTTTGTTACTAACTATCTGTCAGGGGTTGCTCTTGGCCCTAGGAACTCCCGCTCAGGTCCAGTGACATGGCCCTCTCACAAAAAATGGCTGTTTATTTCTCCCAATAAAGTAGATATAGATGTTTTTCTGGAACTCTCTTGCTTTTTTGATTATCCAACAGATGTTGGAAATCTGATCTCTGCTTCCCCTGCCTTTTCTAAATCCAGCTTGAACACCTGGAAGTTCACAGTTCACGTACTGTTGAAGCCTGACTTGGAGAATTTTGAGCATAACTTTGCTAGTGTGTGAGATGAGTGCAATTCTGTGTTCGTTCGAACATTCTTTGGCATTGTCTTTCTTTGGGATTTGCCGGGAGCCATTATGGGAGATCCCACCCATGATGAGGTCATGAAGAAAATCCCTGACAGGCAAGACCGTCCAGGATCCCATCCATGACGAGGTCATGAGGAAAAAAACCTGATACGCAAGGCCGTTCAGGATATAAGGGACCCTCCAGGTTGGCCTCGGCCTCTACCCTACCCTGTATCCTCCCCCTTTTCTGCTGTTGTTCTTGCTTGCCCTGCTGCAGATTTTTGTGTTGCCTGCCGAGAGCTCTCCTGCTCCTTTTTCACTGAATAAAGATCAACTTAAAACCCTAACTAATAAATCTCCTGAACGTTGGTACCCTATGAAGAGGTCAGGGATGAAGGAAATGTTTCAATCAAACCCTTTTGCTGGCATTCTGGCTTGTTTGATAAATGTGTGCTCTCATTGCAAAAAATGCTCAAGATTGTTCTAAACATCCTAAGCACAGTACGCTAACAAAAGAAACTATTAAGCATAGGTCCCTCGGCGGGGTGAGAAAAGCTCCACAAATATAATGGCCACAAATGTGCCTAATAGAAAATAGTTTAGATAGAGACTAGCTGGTGACTTCTTGCAGGTAATTAACTTTTAGACTAAGAGCCTGTTTTGTGCCATATCTGCTGTTTTTGCAATCCTTTGCATTTCTGTTCTGTAAAAATGTAATCCTATCTAGTTCCCATAGAGATGACGCCTAATAGAAAGAAAACAGATTAACCACAAAAAAGACAGGGTCGGCTACTGAAGTTGCTTAAAGTTATACCAGGTGCAAGCCATAAATTGTCAACAGGCCTGAAAGCCAAAAGATATTATACATACAGATTAACCATAAAAAAAGGCCCTAATAGGCACAGAGCCCTTTGTGGGGGTGAGGAAGCCCTATTAGAGAACACAAAAAATATTGTTTTAAAAGTGGTTATTGGATCAACATTTGATTGATGTTAATGTCCTGAGGTTGTATAGTGGAAACTATTGCTAATATAATAGTTGGACATCTAGAAAAATAAGAGTTTAGCCCTAGTGTAAAAACAATAAGATAATTGTTAATTTTAACAAGGAGTGCTAAACAGGGGCTGCCTCACCAGAGCCGCAGTCTTTGTGTGTTAAACTTCTTAGATAACTTTAGCTGAGAACTTCTGCAAAAAGACTGACTTTTGTGTTAACAGGATTGTATTTCTACTATGTTGCAACCTGCTGTACCATGAGACTGCCATTTTTCTGTTTTCTGCTAAGCTCAAGGCCAGAAGATAATGTACAAAAAATCTATGGGAAAAGACTCTCATAAACAAAAAATATACAGAGCACACCTGGTTTCCTGAAGGACAAGCTGATGTAATGTTAAACTAAGTCTGTGTGCTTATCTCCCCCTTAGAAATGTACCAACTTAGGGTATAAAGTCTATGATGAAAAATAAAACGCTGCCAGACTCTGCTGCACACTCCGGTCTGGTCTCTTTCTTTCTCTCTTTCTTTCTTTCTCTCTCTCTCTCATTTGCCGACGCCGTTCATCCTGAGGGTTCCCCTGGATCCTGCTGGGGCTGGACCCCAGCAGGGATTGGAATAAAAACTGACCTTTTCCAGGCTTGTGGCCACTGCTGAATTTTCCAAATTTTCTGGCATACTGAGTGCAGCACTTCCCAAGCATCATCTTTTACGATTTGAAATAGCTCAACTGGAATTCCATCACCTCCACTAGCTTTGTTCATAGTGAAGCTTCCTCAGGTCCACTTGACTTTGCATTCCAGGATGTTTGGCTCTAGGTGAGTGATCACACCATCATGGTTATCTGGGTCATGAAGATCTTTTTGGTATAGTTCTTCTGTGCATTTTTGCCACCTCTTCTTAATATCTTCTGCTTCTGTTAGGTCTTCTGCATGAAATATTCCCTATGTATCTCTAATCTTCCTGGAGAGATCTCTAGTCTTTCCCATTCTATTGTTTTTCTCTATTCCTTTGCCAAAGCCTTTGACTGTGTGGATAACAACAAACTGGAAAATTCTTCAAGAGATGGGAATACCAGACCACCTGACCTGCCTCTTGAGAAATCTGTATGCAGGTCAAGAAGCAACGGTTAGAACTAGATATGGAACAACAGACTGGTTCCAGATCGGGAAAGGAGTACATCAAGGCTGTATACTGTCACCCTGCTTACTTAACTTATATACAGAGTACATCATGAGAAATGCTGGGCTGGATGAAGCACAAGCTGGAATCAAGATTGCCAGGAGAAAAATCAATAACCTCAGAAATACAGATGATATCACCCTTAAAGCAAAAAGCGAAGAAGAACTAAAGAGCCTCTTGATGAAAGTGAAAGAGTAGGGGGAAAAGTGGGCTTAAAACTTAACATTCAGAAAACTAAGGTCATGACATCTGGTCCCATCATTTCATGGCAAATAGGTGGGGAAACAATGGAAACAGTGAGAGACTTTACTTTCTTGGGCTCCAAAATCACTGCAGATGGTGACTGCAGCCATGAAATTAAAAGATGCTTGCTCCTTGGAAGAAAAGTTATGACCAACCTAGACAGCATATTAAAAAGCAGAGACATTACTTTGCCAACCAAGGTCCATCTAGTCAAAACTATGGTTTTTCTAGTAGTCATGTATGGATGTGAGAGTTGGACTATAAAGAAAGCTGAGTGCCAAAGAATTGATGCTTTTGAACTGTGGTGCTGGAGAAGACTCTTGAGTCCCTTGGACTGCAAGGAGATCCAACCCAGTCCATCCTAAAGGAAATCAGTCCTGAATATTCATTGGAAGGACTGATACTGAAGCTGAAATTCCAATACTTTGGCCACCTGATGCGAAGAACTGACTCTTTGGAAAAGACACTGATGCTGAGAAAGATTGAAGGCGGGGGGAGAAGGGGACAACAGAGGGTGAGACGGTTGAATGGCATCACTGACTTGATGGACATGAGTCTGAGTAAGCTCTGGGACTTGGTGATGGACAGGGAGGCCTGGCATGCTGCAGTCCATGAGGTCACAGAGAGTCGGACACGACTGAGCGACTGAACTGACCTGATTTCTCTCAAGCCAGCCAAAGAATCTTGTGACATTTCCCACCTTTTAAGGGCTCATATTATTAGGTGAGGCTCCACTTAGAATGATCTCCTTTGGATTGATTCAAAGTTGACTAATTATGGACCTTAATTAGGTCTTTAAAATCCCATCATATTTTCTATATAAACTAATCATAGGGACGATAGTCCACCATATAGTCACTGGTTCTCACCCAACTCAGAGGGAAGATTCTCCAAGAAAATACCACAGTAATGATGGGGAATATCTTAAGAGTTCCACCTAGCAAAATTACTTTCTCCAGAATGAACCATACTAAGTCTAACTGACCATCTATAAAATATAAAAGTAGGTAATAATATCTACCTTAGTGGATTATTACTAAAATTAAGATGATATTATTTAGTCACTCAATTCCAATCTAATCCTTCTCCATTTTCTTTTAAGTTTGAGAAGGTTTCTCTTATTTACCAGCCATTTCCATGATTTTATATTTTCCCCCACTATTTATTGGAATTTTTTGCCTTCTCCTAATTCTATCTCTTTCTACAATTTCTTTTTAAAGTTTTTATTTTCTAGTGTTCCTCTTTTTTTTTTTCATTTATTTTTATTATTTGGAGGCTAATTACTTTTTCTACAATTTTTAAACATTATCCCATCAAAGGTGATTGTGCATATACTGTGAGGGCAGGTAACATTATTCTGAGTATTGATGGTGTTTAATCAGTTCAGTTGTGAATCTGAGACTACCAGGTTAGGAATATTCTTCATCCAACTCTATCTTTACTAATCCAAATATTAGTAAAATATTCCTTCTAAAGGTACAAATGTGCTCTATTATTAATTTCTCCCTTGAATACCCTCTCTCATGTTAGGGACTTTCTCTCAGCTTAGTCTGGGTTTTGCACGGTAATACGGAAACACCAAAAGGGCAATATGTTGAAAATGTGAAATCGCATGTTAAATATTTCCTTAAGTCCAGTATACTGACCAAGTCTACAAAGTAAGAGAATGTGCCCTTCCATAGTCTAAATGGTGTGTTTAGATTCCCTCTACCCTATTATCAAATGTTATGAGGCACAATCCCCTTCATAGATCACTGCCTTGTTGTGGCAAAGGGGCTTGCTTCACCTTCAATGAAGCTATGAACCATGCTGTGTAGAGCCACGCAAGATGGACAGGTTACAGTGAAGAGTTCTGACAAAACATGGTCCACTGGTGGAGATAATGGCAATCCATTCCAGTATTCTTCCCTGGAAAAATCCATGAACAGTATGAAAAGGCAAAAAGATATGACACTGGAAGATGAGCCCCCAGGTCAGAAGGGGGATAGAGCTACTGGGATAGAGCAGAGGGCAATTATGAATAGTTCCAGAAAGAATGAAGTGGCTGGGCCAAAGCAGAAACAGTGCTTAGTTGTGGATATATCTGGTGGCAAAAATAAAGTCTGATCCTGTAAAGAACAATATTGCATAGGAACCTAGAATGTTAGGTCCATGAATCAAGGTAAATTGAACATGGTCAAGCAGGAGACTGCAAGATTGAAAATCAACATCTTAGGAATTAGTGAACCAAAATATATAGGAATAGGCAAATTTAATTAGGATGACCATTATATCTACTACTATTGTCAAGAATCCCTTAGAAGAAATGGAGCAGCCCTCACAGTCAACAAAAGAGTCTGAAATGCAGTACTTGGGTGAAACCTCAAAAATGACAGAATGATGTCAATTTGTTTCCAAGGCAAACCATTCAACGTCACAGTAAACCAACGACTGTGCGTAAGAAGTTAAGGTTGACCGGTTCTTTGAAGACATACAACACCTTCTAGAACTAACACAAAAAAAGATGTCCTTTTCATCATAGGGGATTTGAATGCAAAAGTAGGAATTCAAGAGATACTCAGAATAACAGGCAAGTTTGGTCTTGGAATACAAAATGAATCAGGACAAAGGCTAACAGAGTTTTGTCAAGAAAACATGCTGGTCATAAAAAAGTACCCTTTTTCAACAACCCAAGAGAGGACTCTATACATGAACATCACCAGGTGGTCAATACCATAATCAGATTGATTTTATCCTTTTCAGACGAAGATGGAGAAGCTCTACACAATCAGCAAAAACAAGACCTGGGGTTGATTGTGGCTCAGATCAACAGCTCCTTATTGCAAAATTCAGGCTCTAATTGAAGAAAGTAGGGAAAACCACTAGGCCATCCAGGTATGACCCTAATCACATTCCTAATACAGTAGAAGTGATTAATAGATTCAAGGGATTATATCTGGTAGAGTTCCTGAAGAGCTGTGGAAAGAGATTTGTAACAAACCATCCCAAAGAAAAAGAAATGCAAGAAGGCAAAGTGGTTGTCTGATGGGGCTTTACAAATAGATAAGAAAAGAAGAGAAGTGAAAAGCAAGGAAGAAAGGGGAAAATATATCCAATTGAATTCAGAGTTCCAGAGAACAGCAAGGAGAGATAAGAAGACCTTCTTAAGTGAACAACACAGAGAAGTGGAGGGAAACAATAGAATGGTATAGACTAGAAATTTCTTCAAGAAAACTGGAGATATCAAAGGAATATTTCATGCAAGGATGGGCACAATAAAGGACAGGAACAGTGAGGACCTAACAGAAGCAAAAGAGATTAAGAAGACGTGGCAAGGATACACAGAATAATTATACAAAAAGTCTTAATGACCCAGATATCTACAATGGTGTGGTCACTCATCTAAAGCCAGACATCCTCGAGTATGAAGTTAAGTGAGTCTTAGGAAGCATTACTACTAACAAAGCTAATGGTGAAAGAAATCCTGCTGAGCTATTTAAAATCATGTATGTGGGGTTCTCGTATGTATGAACTAAAATCTTATTTCTCCAGTTAATCTGTCTTCTGTCATTTTAGTTATTTGACCAGGCAAAAGAACCAGAGAAGTTAATGGGGATGGGAAAAAATAAATAAAATAAAGTAGAAGCAACTTGGACTTCATCCAAAGCTGTGATCAAGCATTTAAAAATTAAAAAAAGTCAACATACAGAAATCAATTGAATCAACAGCTGATTTTTTTTTTAATTCCATTCCCAATAGCATCAAAATCAATATGATACTTTGGAATAAACTTAACCAAGTAAGAGATGTATAGCCTGAAAACTGCAAGATCTTCATGAAAGAACTCTAAGAAGACACAAAAAGAAAGATATTCTGTTATCATGGGTCAAAGAATTTACATCATTAAAATATCCATATAGAGACTTCCCTGGTGGACTAGTGGTTAAGAATCTGTCTTGCAATGTAAGGGACATGGGTTCAATCCCTGGTCAGGAAGCTAAGATTTCACATGCCACAGCGCAACTAAGTCTGCACACCGCAAGGACTTAGTCTGTGTGCCACAACTAGAGAGTCTCTGTGTTGTAACAAAGATCCTGTGTGCCACAACTAAGACCTGAGAGAATCAAATAAATATTTAAAGAAAAAAAGAAGTCCTTATCATCCAATGCCATCTACAGATTCAATGCAGTCCCTAACAAAATTCCAAAGGTATTTTTCATAGAAATACAAAAAACAATTTGAAAATTTGTATGGAACCACAAGAGATCCTGAATAGCCAAAGCAATCTTGAGAAAGAATAAAGCTAGAGGTACACCTTCCTTATTACAATTATACAACAAAGCTATAGAAATTAAGACACTATAGTACTGGCATAAGAATAGACAAAAAGACCAATAGAATAAGACTGAGAGCCCAGAAACAACCCCCCACAATATGCTAAACTAAGATTTGACAAGGGAGTCAAGAATACTCAATGAGGAAAGGAGAATCTCTTCAACAAATAGTTTTGAGAAAGCTGGACAGCCACATGCAAAAGAATGCAATTGATCCCCAACCTCACATAGCTCAAAAAAAAAAAAAAATTCATAAAGACTTAAATGCAAAAACAGAAACCTTAAAACACCTAGAAGAAAACACAAGGGGAGATCTATTTAACATGACTCTTGGTAATGACTTTTTCAATATGACACCAAAAGCATTAGCAACAAAGGCAAAAATAAAAAGTGGGACTTCGTCAAACTGAAAAGCTTTTGCACAGAAAAAGAAACAATTAAAAAATGTACCACTTTGGCATATTTTGAGCTAAAGGCTATCAATATATATATATATATACTACCCTTCCCTTAACTACCTAGAAGAATTTAAATTAGGGACTTTTCTCCCCCAGAAAAATATTTAATATCAAAGATAAATTCTATCTCACTGGCCTGATCTGGATGGCAAGGCAAATATATAATTATCAAACATCTGCTCTTCTTATCATCCTGTGAATGACCCTCCTGTCCTTAAAAGCCCCAGGCCCCTATCTCATTCCTTAGTGCAGGACAGCATATACAACTCATTTTATCTTTCTGTCTCTGAACCTCTTATGTGATCTCCGATTCTCTCATGTATGTGGGGTTCTCAGATGTATGAACTAAAATTTTATCTCTCCAGTTAATCTGTCTTATGTCATTTTAATTATTTGACCAGGCGAAAGAACCAGAGAAGGCAATGAGGATGGGAAATTTCCCCCTTCCTGATAGTGTGAATCAGTAAGGAAAACATAAGATATAAATATTCAGTCCTGAGAAAGAAGGAAATCCTGCCTTTTGCAGCAACATGGACTCTGAGGGCATTATGCTAAGTGAAATAAGTCAGACAGGGAAAGACAATACTCTATGATAACACTTATATGTGGAATCTAATTGAATTCAGAGAAACAAAGAGTAGAGCAACAGTTACCACAGGCTGCAAGGTGGGGAAAATGGGGAGGTGTTCAAAGGTTACAAATTTCCAGTTATAACATGAAAAACTTCTTGGAATCTAACACACATCATGATGTTTATACTTAGTAATATCAAATTATGTACCTGAAAGTTGCTAAGAAAGTATATCTTAAATGTCCTCACCATGAAAAAGAAATGGTAATTATGTGACATAATGGAAGTTTAGCTAACACTATGGTGGTAATCATTCTGAAATATATAAAAGTACCAAATCAATAATTGTACAACTTAAACTTACTGAATGTTATATGTCAATTGTGCATCAGTAAAGTTTGTGGTTGAAGAGACTTAAACTTACCTGAAACTGTAACTATACTAGAAAAAAAGAGATAGAGAAAGCTCTTGGATACTAATCTGGGCAATATTTTTTGGATGACATAAAAGCACAGGCAACAATAGATAAGTAGGACTGCATCAAAATAAAAAACTCAGCAAAGAAAATAAGCAACAAAGCAAAAATGAAACCTACAGAATGGGAGAAAAACTTAGCAAACCATGTAGCTGATAAGGGATTAATTTCTAAAATATGCTACTCATAATTAAATAAGAAAGATAAAGAGATTTAAAAATAGCAAAGGACCTAAATGGGTATTTCTCCAAATAAAAGCCAAAGGACCATCAGAAACATGAAAAGGGACTCAACATCACTAATTATCAGGGAAATGCAAATCAAAACCACAACTCACACCTTTTAGGATAGTGTGTTATCAAAGAGAAAAAGATAATAAGTATTAGCAAGAATGTGGAGAAAATGAAACTTTTATATACTGTTGATAGGAGTGAAAATTGGCACAGTCATTATGGAAAACAGTAGACAGGCTTCTCAAAAATGCACCACCTTAGGATCCAGCAAGCATATTACTGGGTATATACAGGCAATATGTTAAGCAGATGACTGTGGCAATTATTTCATAATGTATATGCATATCAAGATATTAAGTCGTCCACCTTAAACATATTTTTAATAAGTTCAAAAACGAAAAAGAAATTCTGTGTGTGTGTGTTAGTTGCTTAGTCGTGTCTGACTCTTTGCAACCCCATAGACTGCAGCCCCACCAGGCCCCTCTGTCCATGGGATTCTCCAGGCAAGAACACTGGAGTGGGTTGCCACTTCCTTCTCCAAAAAAGATATTTTAAACAGAATAAATAATTTAAATATATCTAATTGACCATTGTCTTGGTAATGTTAATGAAAATATTGAGGACCAACTATATAGATGTTACAAAACAATACCTTTTCCAAATACACTCTCACAACGTGCATCAATATCTTGGCAGCCTCCATCATAACAAAAAGCTTTTCCTCCTTCACATTTCCGTCCGTTGAGTATAGTTATATCAGCCGGACACCTTCCTGAGCTTCCATTACAAACCTCAGGAATATCACATTCAGGATGTGCAATGGGCCTACATGTAGCACCTGCTTGCATAAACTAGTAGAAATTAAAATATAAAAAGTAAAGCATTATATATGATTATTGTGTTTACCAATATTTAATCTTGCTCTAATTCCATTTATAGCTTGATGAAGTACTTATTCATTAGTGTCTCTCAGTGCCTTCCCGTTATAAAACATTATAATAATCATACTGAATAAAACTGAATGTTATCAACCAAAACAGGAGGTAAGGAATACGCACAAGGAAAAGTATATTACAAATATGATACAATGAGAGCCCAAGTTTTGGCTAGAAGGCAGGAAAAGTAGCTTTTAGCTTGGGATAATTATTGCTTTAGGGAATATTGTGAAATTTAGGTACTTTCTAAATAAAATATACTTATTCAAACCATAGTCTTAAAGTATGGAATATCTGTAATTCTATGAAAATGTGAAACCTAAATAACTGAGAATAGAATGCAAAGAATGATTAAGAAGGCAGTTCAACTACTAAAGTCTTTGGGGAAAAAAGGAACCCAATAGTAAACTTTCTCCTGACTTATCCTATGGGTCATTAACATTTTCTTGTATAGCATTCTTAAAATTTATATAAAGAACATTAACAGGGCATTTATCTTATACTTCTTAATTGATGACTTCTAGTTTATACTATAAAGATCACAGAGGAAAGAATTAACTATGGTAAGATTCCAGGGTTGGGGGAAACCATATCAGTTAACTACAGTGAAGAACACAGAACCAGTGGCAGATCATTCAATAGAGGGGTTCTCATGTGATGAATCTGTCACATATATGTTGGAAGAGCTGAAAAGTAAAACAGGGGACAGGAATGAACATCTTCATCATATAAGCTAAAATGTAACCTTTAAGTCAAATGGTCTTTGTATAACAAATTCATAGTTTAAATTTTGTGCTGACATGCAGCATTTGGAAAGTGTTATATCTAAGTTTCATTATTTATGCATTTATGGGAAATTGCTTTATCTTTCAATTACATACTCACAAACACCCATCATAACCTAAAAAATCATTTTTTATAAAAATATAAATATTGGATAAGTAAATGAAAATAGTCCCTTTCAATGAAGATGTTCTGCATCAAAGAATTCTGTCATAGCTGTCAATCAAGGCTTAAAACCAATAGCATCCTTAGGGAGAATAATGGCATTATAAGGAGGACTCAACATCCAACTATAGTCCGTAAAATTAGACACATCACTCTGAACTTATTTTTGTCTTTACATGAAAAGTCATTTATTTTGAGTTATAACTCAGTGTCTGTATTCAAAATAACCAAGACACGTTTCACTTTATACTTAGAAGATGGTAATAAACTAAAATCGTACTTTACAGTTGTTGCAGCATAATCCTTTATCACATTCTGAACCTGGTTTCAGCACACAAGTACGAGGATTACAACAGTTGTCAGGCCCACATTGCTATAAATGAGTGGAATACACAATAAAAGTACGTCATGGAAACAATATAAACTTTGGCAAGAGCTATGTTACAGTTTTTTAATTTGGGGGGGAGAAATATGCATGCTGTCGACACTTATAGATTTTTGCATCTTTAAACAATTAAAATACTATGGTGGAAATTACTCTTAACCAACTAGACAACTGGGGAAAATATATAAAACAACTTTTTTTTTTAGAAACTAAATATTGTAACAGAGAAGGGTGGCACCTCCAGTGCCTAAATGGTGAGAGGAAAGGGGAGATACAGATCAAAGGGTACAGACTTTCATTGATAAAATGAGTTTGTTGTCAGGATCTACAGTTAACAATACTGCATTATACAGGTGAAATTTGCTAAGATAGAAATGGTTTTAATGATAACTGTGTGAGAAGATGGACATTTCAACTGGTTTGATCATGAGAACCATTTCACAATGTATACATATATGAAAACATCACATTGTATATCTGTAAACCTTAACCCATATATAATTTTTATTTGCTAATGATACCTCAATAAATCAGGGCGGGGAAAGAGGTAGGTATGGGACTTCCCTGGAGGAAGTGGTTAAGACTCCATGCTTCCAATACAAGGCATGCGGGTTAGATCCCGCATGGAAATAAGATCCCACATTCTTTGGGACACAGTCAAAAAAATAAATAAAGTTTAAAAAAAAATTTAAAAGGGGTGAGTAGAGTTTAGACCCACTGCAAAGTTATAAAGAACAGTCCCCAAGAGTGTCATTTTCACCAATCACAAGCTCAGTGGATTCCCAAAACCACACACAGGTTTTATAATTTACTGGAAGAACTCATAGAACACACTGAAAGCTGTTAATACTCACAGTTATGGTTTATTATATGGAAAGAATACAAATTAAATCAGTCAAGAGAAAAAGCACTGATGACAGAATTCAGGAAAAGCACTAAACATGGAGTTTCTACAGCCTTTACCCCATGGAATCCCAGACATGTTACTCTCCCAGCACTGATATGTGATGATTCCTAACTAGTTCTATGAGGCCAGTGTTAGCCTAATATCAAGACCAAAGACATTTCAAGAAAGGAAAACTATATATCAGTACATCTATAGATCTCACAAATAAATCTAGATTAATAAATAAGTAGATGTAATAGACATAGATGTAAAAACCCTCAACAAAAAAAATTAGGAAATTGAATCCAACAATGTACAAAAATAATTACATAATACAACCAAGTAGGATTCATCATAAGCATGAAAGGAGGGATTATTATGAAAATATCCATTAATACAATCAATAATATTGATAGACTAAAGAAGAAAAATCAATGACCCTCACAATTGCTGTAGAGAAAGCATTTGACAAAATCTAAAATCACTTATAAAAATGTTAGCAAACTAGGTCTAGTTTCCTCTCCTGGGCATACACACCAAGGAAACTAGATCTGAAAGAGACACATGCACCCCAATGTTCATTGCAGCACTGTTTATAATTGCCAGGACATGGAAGCAACCTAGATGCCCATCAGCAGACGAATGGATAAAGAAGCTATGGTACATATACACCATGGAATATTACTCGGCCATTAAAAAGAATTCATTTGAATCAGTTCTAATGAGATGGATGAAACTGGAGCCCATTATACAGAGTGAAGTAAGCCAGAAAGATAAAGACCAATACAGTATACTAACACATATATATATGGAATTTTAAAAGATGGTAACAATAACCCTATATGCAAAACAGAAAAAGAGACACAGATGTACAGAACAGACTTTGGGATTCTGTGGGAGAAGGCGAGGGTGGGATGTTCTGAGAGAATAGCATTGAAACAAGTATACTATCAAGGGTGAAACAGATCACCAGCCCAGGTTGGATGCATGAGACAAGTGCTCAGGGCTGGTGCACTGGGAAGACCCAGAGGGATGGGATGGGGAGGGATGTGGGAGGGGGGATCAGGATGGGGAACACATGTAAATCAATGGCTGATTCATGTCAATGTATGGCAAAAACCACTACAATATTGTAAAGTAATTAGCCTTCAACTAATAAAAATAAATGAAAAAAATTTTTTAAAAAAAGTTAGCAAACTAGGAACAGAGGAAACTTCTTCAATTTGGTAACAACATCTAGAAAAAAAATCCTATAGGATCTATATGATGAAAACTACAGAACTTGATGAAGAAAATCAAAGAAAGTATAAATAAATGAAGAGAATGTTCATGTTCATGAATAGGAAGACTTCATATTGTTAAGATGTCAGTTCTTCACAACTTGATGTTCAATGCAATTACAATTAAAAAGTCCAGCAATTGTTTTTTGACATTGTCAAATTGATTCTAAGGTTTATATAGAAAGGCAAAAAACAGCGTAGACAACATAACGTTGAGGAGGAGAAAGCAGGAGGAGGAGCAATAGAAGGAAGAAAACTGAAGGACTTAAAATACCTAGTTTCAAAACTCAACAAAAACTATAATTATGGTACTGTAGTATGTACAAAGGAAATCAGTCCTGAATATTCATTGGAAGGACTGTTGCTGAAGCTGAAACTCCAGTACTTTGGCCACCTGATGCAAAGAACCGACTCACTGGGAAAGACCCTGATGCTGGGAAAGATTGAGGGCAGGAGGAGAAGGAGACGACAGAGGATGAGATGGTTGGATGGCATCACTGACTCAATGGACATGGGTTTGGGTGGACTCCGGGAGTTGGTGATGGACAGGGAGGCCTGGCTTGCTGTGGTTCATGGGGTCGCAAAGAGTCGGACATGACTGAGCAACTGAACTGAACTGAAGTACATACAAAAAAATAGATAAAGAGTTTATTAGAACAAAATGGAGACCTCAGAAATTAACCTACATAGAGATAATGAAATCTTTGATAATGGAACAAATGCAAATCAGTGGAGAATAAAAGCGTTTTCAATAAATGGTGTTGGAACAACTGGGCATTCACATGAAAAACTCTAGATATTGACTCTACACATTTCACACACACACACACAAATAATAATTCAAAGGGATCGTAAATCTAAAATTAAATTACCAAACTATAAAACTTCTAGGAGGTTAGATTTAAGGGGGTAAATCTACTGTCGAGTGCTCTTTCACAATAAATAAACAGGAATAGTACCAAATCTTAAACAAATTCTTTCAGAAGGTAGGAGTAGGGAGCATATTCCAACTCTTTTTATGAGCCCATAATTACCCTGATACAAAAATCAGAAGAAAAGATTGCAAAAAAAGAAAAAACTACAGACCACAATCCCCTTCTAAAAATACATTCCATAATCCTGAGCAAAATGGTAAATTAAAATGATTATATATATGTGTGTGTGTGTGTGTGTATATATATATATACATAAAATAACCCAAGTGCAGCTAATCTCAAGATTGCATGATGGCTGGGTTAGCACTCAAAAAGCAATGAATGAAATGCATCACGTTAATAGAAGAAAAAAAAACCAGAAAATTAATATGATCAGCTCAATAGAAATAGAAATATTTAACAATATTCAAGATGAATTCTTAATTGAAAATTCTTAGCTAACTAAGATTACACTTAATGTAGAGAAATTGAAAGCATTTCCCCTAAGATCAAGAACATGGCAATAACACCCACTCTCAATATGCCTATTCACTTTTTGGAACTTTATTTCTGAGGTCTCCAAAGAGTTCTAATAAACTCTTTGTCTATTTTTTGTGTGTTACTACATTGACATTATTATAGTTCTTATTAAGTTTTGAAACTGGGTATTTTCAGTCCTTCAGTTTTCCTGAAAACCTAGCTAGAGTAATTGGGCAAGACAAAAAAAAAAAATGTCAACCAAAGAAAAAGAGAAGTAAAACTGTGGTTATTTGCTGATAGTATGATCCTACATACAGAAAATCTCAAAGAACCATCAAAAAACTAGAGTTACTCAATGATTTCAGTTAAGTAGCAAGATACACAGTCAACATACAGAAATCAATCACATTCCTATACGTTAATAATGAAGCTTCTGAAACAAAAATTTAAAAATTCCATCCCATTCACAACAGTATTAAAAACAACAAAATACTTAGAAATAATACCATTCACCACTGCAACAAAAAGAATAAAATACTTAGGAGTATATCTACCTAAAGAAACAAAAGACCTATACATAGAAAACTATAAAACACTGATGAAAGAAATCAAAGAGGACACAAACAGATGGAGAAACATACCGTGTTCATGGATTGGAAGAATCAATATTGTCAAAATGGCTATTCTACCCAAAGCAATCTATAGATTCAATGCAATCCCTATCAAGCTACCAACGGTATTTTTCACAGAACTAGACCAAAGAATTTCACAATTTGTATGGAAATACAAAAAACCTCGAATAGCCAAAGTAATCTTGAGAAAGAAGAATGGAACTGGAGGAATCAACCTGCCTGACTTCAGACTCTACTACAAAGCCACAGTCATCAAGACAGTATGGTACTGGCACAAAGACAGAAATATAGATCAATGGAACAGAATAGAAAGCCCAGAGATAAACCCACGAACCTATGGACACCTTATCTTTGACAAAGGAGGCAAGGATATACAATGGAAAAAAGACAACCTCTTTAACAAGTGGTGCTGGGAAAACTGGTCAACCACTTGTAAAAGAATGAAACTAGAACACTTTCTAACACCATACACAAAAATAAACTCAAAATGGATTAAAGATCTAAATGTAAGACCAGAAACTATAAAACTCCTAGAGGAGAACATAGGCAAAACACTCTCCGACATAAATCACAGCAAGATTCTATGACCCACCTCCCAGAATATTGGAAATAAAAGCAAAAATAAACAAATGGGACCTAATGAAACTTAAAAGCTTTTGCACAACAAAGGAAACTATAAGCAAGGTGAAAAGACAGCCCTCAGATTGGGAGAAAATAATAGCAAATGAAGAAACAGACAAAGGATTAATCTCAAAAATATACAAGCAACTCCTGCAGCTCAATTCCAGAAAAATAAATGACCCAATCAAAAAATGGGCCAAAGAACTAAACAGACATTTCTCCAAAGAAGACATACAGATGGCTAACAAACACATGAAAAGATGCTCAACATCACTCATTATCAGAGAAATGCAAATCAAAACCACAATGAGGTACCATTACACGCCAGTCAGGATGACTGCTATCCAAAAGTCTACAAGCAATAAATGCTGGAGAGGGTGTGGAGAAAAGGGAACCCTCTTACACTGTTGGTGGGGATGCAAACTAGTACAGCCACTATGGAAAACAGTGTGGAGATTTCTTTAAAAACTGGGAATAGAACTGCCATATGACCCAGCAATACCACTTCTGGGCATACACACTGAGGAAACCAGATCTGAAAGAGACACGTGCACCCCAATGTTCATCGCAGCACTGTTTATAATAGCCAGGACATGTAAGCAACCTAGATGCCCATCAGCAGATGAATGGATAAGGAAGCTGTGGTACATATACACCATGGAATATTACTCAGCTGTTAAAAAGAATTCATTTGAATCAGTTCTAATGAGATGGAGGAAACTGGAGCCCATTATACAGAGTGAAGTAAGCCAGAAAGATAAAGAACATTACAGCATACTAACACATATATATGGAATTTAGAAAGATGGTAACGATAACCCTATATGCAAAACAGAAAAAGAGACACAGAAATACAGAACAGACTTTTGAACTCTGTGGGAGAATGTGAGGGTGGGATATTTCAAAAGAACAGCATGTATACTATCTATGGTGAAACAGATCACCAGCCCAGGTGGAATGCATGAGACAAGTGCTCGGGCCTGGTGCACTGGGAAGACCCAGAGGAATCGGGTGGAGAGGGAGGTGGGAGGGGGGATCGGGATGGGGAATACGTGTAAATCTATGGCTGATTCATATCAATGTATGACAAAACCCACTGAAATGTTGTGAAGTAATTAGCCTCCAACTAATAAAAAAAAAAAAAGAAAAAAAAATACTTAGAAATAATTTTAACCAAGAAAGTGAAAGATCTGCCTAATGAAAATCACAAAACTTTGCTGAAGAAAATTTTAAAAAAGACATGAAGACAAGAAGAAATGGAAAAGATATCCTATGTTCATGGATTGGAAAAGTTAATATTATTCAGATGGCTATGTGACACAAAACCATCTACAGAGTCAACATAATCCCCATAAAAATACTAAAGGCATTCTTCACAATAATAGAGAAAATAATCCCAAAATTTGCATGGAAGCTCAAAAGACTCCAAATAGGCAAAATGACTCTGAGGAAAAAAAAAAAAAAAACCTGGAGGTATCATGCTTCTGAATTTCAAACTAAACTACAAAGCCATAGTAATAAAAACCACAGGTATGTGAAAACACAAAAGATCCCCAACAGCCAAAAGAAACTTGAGAAAGAAAAACAAAGCTGGAAGTATCACACTCTTTGATTTCAAATTACAGCTGGTCCTCCAAATCTGTGAGTTATGCACCATGGATTCAACCAATCTTAGATTGAAATTATTCAGAAAAAAATCCAGAAAGTTCCAAAAAGCAAAACTTAAATTTGCTGCATTCTGGCAATTATTTACATAGCATTTACATTTTATTTACAAATATTTACAAAGCATTTACATTGTATTAGGTATTAGAAGTAACCTAGAAATGATTTAAAATAGTAGGCGTATATTGGTAGGTTATGGGCCATTTATAAAAAGAATTTTAACATGCATAGATTTTAGCATCCTTTAAGGGTCCTAGAACCAATCTCCTGTAGATATCAAGGGACAACCGTTTCCTATAAAGCTACAGTAAGTAAAACAGTATGTTTTGCTTCCTACAAAGTTACCATAGTCAAAACAGAACAGTACTGGCACAAATACAGACTCACAGATCAATGGAACACAATTGAGAGCACAAAAATAAACCCACACATGCACAGACAATAAATTTACAACAAAGAATACACTACAGAGAAAGGAGAGTCTCTTCAATAAATGGCGTCAAGAAAACTGTACAGCCACATGCAAAAGAAAGAAACTAGACTACTACCTCACACCATAAAGAAAAATGAACTCAAAATGGATTGATCTGAATATAAGACATGAATCCATAAAATTTCTAGAAGAAAACATAGGCAATAATCTCACTGATGTCGATCTCATAAGGGTAAGGTTTTTGTCGCTCTGAATTGAAAGGCAAGAGAAACAAAAGCAGAATAAACAAACAGGACTACATCAAACTAAAATGTTTCCTCACAGCAAAGAAAACCAGCTCAAAATGAGAAAGCAACTTACTGAATGAAAATATATTTGCAAATCATATATCTGATATGGAGTTAATATCCAAAATACATAAAACACATATACAACTCAATAACAAAATAACAAACAACCTGACTTAAAAAATGGACACAGAACCTGAACAGACATTTCCAAAGAAGACACAGAGGTGGACAACAGGCACATGAAAAGATAATCAACATAATTATTAGGAAGATGCAAATCAGACTACAATAAGATATCACCTCACACCTTTTAGAATAACTATTATCAAAAATAAAAAATAACAAATGTTGGAGAGAACACGGAGAAAAGGGAACCCTAGTCCACTATTGGTAGGACCAAAAATCGGTGCAGCCACTATGGAAAACATTATGGTGATTACTCAAAAAACTAAGAATCAAATTATCATACAATCCACTATTCCACTTCTGGGTATTTATCCAAATAATACAAACACACTAACTAGAAAAAAATATATGCACTCTGTTTATTGCAGCATTATTTATAACCAAGATGTAGAAGCAACCTAAGGGGCTTCCCTGGTGGCTCAGATGGTAAAGAATTCACCCGTAATGCAGGAGACACAGATTCAATTCCTGGTCAGGAAGATCCCCTGGAGAAGGAAATGGCTACTTACTCCAATATTCTTGCCTGGAGAATCCCACGTAAGAAGCCTGGCAGGCTTGGGGTCCTTGGGGTCACAAAAAGTCGGACAAGACTGAGCGACTAAACATGCACCAGTATGGAAGCAACCGAAGTGTCCACTGAAGGAAGAATGGATAAAGAAGACCCAGTATACATACACAATGGAACACTTCATGCTCAATCCCTCTGTAATGTTCGACTCTTTGCAATTCTGCGGACTGTAGCCTGTCAGACACCTCCTCCTCCTTGCTGGGATTTTCCCAGCAAGAATACTGAAGTGAGTTGCCATTTCCTTCTCCAGGGGATCTTCCCAACCCAGGGATCAACCAGGGTCTCCTGCATTGCAGGCGGATTCTTTACCACTGAGCCACAGGGGAAGTCAATGGAATACTTACTCATCCATAAAAGGAATGAAACCTTGCTGTTTGCAACAACATGGATGAACCTTGAAAGTATTACACTAAGAGAAATAACTCAAATGGAGAAAGACACCATATAATTTCATTCATACGTAAAATCTAAAAAACAACAAAGCATTCAAAAAAGCCAACTAAATAAAACCAAAAACCTCATAGATATAGAGATCAGATTAGTGGTTACCAGAAGGAAGTGGTTTAGGAAGTAAGAGAAAAGGGTGAAGGGAGTCAACCCTTTGGCATTAGATGGTAAGCAGATTTGTGGTGCTGGTCACTTTGTAATGTACATAGATGTTTAATCAGAATGATGTACATATGAAACTTATATAATAAAACAAACACCAACATGATGCTGGGACAAAAACAGACATGTCAATCAGCCAAAGGGAACAGAGAACTTAAAACTAAACTCTGGCACATATGGTATACTAATATTCAACAAGGAAGTCAAGAATATCCAATGAGGAAAGTACACTCTTTTCAACAACCAGGAAAACTGGAGAAACACATGCAAAACAATGACATTGACACCTATCCCACAATACCCAGAGAAATTAACTCAAAATGGATCAAAGATTTAAATATAAGATCTGATACCATGAAACCCCTAGAAGAAAATGTAGGTTAGAACCTCAGATACTGATCTTGGGTATAAATTTTGGAGCATGAAGTCAAACCACAGCATGGACAAACTACAAAAGAAAAAAATCAACAAATGGGACATCAAACTCAAAAACTTCTGCACCTCAAAAGAAACACTTACCAAAATGGGGAAAAAAAAAAAAACCCTACATGATGGGAGAAAAATTCTGCAAAGCATGTATCAGATAAGGGGTTAATATTAAACATATATAAAGAACTTATTCAATCTGATAACAAAAAAAATACACTCCAATTTTAAAATGAACAGAACTAGATGTTTTTCTGAAAAGACATACAGATGGCCAATAGGCACATGAAAAGACACTCAACATCACCAATCATCAAGAAATACAAATCAAAACCACAATGAGACATCACTTCCCACCTGTTAGAATGGCTATCATCAAGAATTCAAGAGACAACAGATAGTGGAAAGGATGTGGTGAAGAGGGAAGCTTTATATACTGTTGGTGGGAATGTAAATTGGTCCAACCAATTAGTCCACTATGCAAAATAATATGGAGGTTGCTCAAAAAATTAAAAATAGACCTACCATATGGTCCAGCAATTCCAGTTCTGAGTATATACCCAAAGAAAATGAAAACTTAATTTCAAAGAGATATATGCACTCTGTATTTATCACAGTATTATTTAATACCAAAGATATAGAAACACCCAAAACACCCATCAATGGATTAATAGATAAAAAAGATGTGCTACACATACACAATGGAAACTTTTTCAGCCAAGAAAATGGAAGCAATCCTCCGATTTTCAACATGTATGAAACTTGAGCACATTATGCTAATGAGATAAGTCAAACAGAAAAAAGAATTGTGTGATATCACATATATGTGGAATCTAAAAAATTTAAACCTGTGAAAAACAGAGTAAAATACTTATTACCAGAGGTTGTGGAGACAAAGGAATAAGAGTGATCGTATTTAAGGGTACAAACTTGTAACAAATAATAAATAAGCCATAGAAATCTACTGTAGAATATAATGAATATAGGCAATACTACTTTATTATAGTGAAATGCAAAGGAGAAGGGGAAAGGTATATCCATCTGGATGCAAAGTTCCAGAGAATAGCAAGGAGAGATAAGAAAGCTTTCCTAAGTGATCAATGCAAAGAAACAGAGAAAAAATATAATGGGAAAGACTAGCAATCTCTTCAAGAAAATTAGATACCAAGGGAACGTTTCAAGCAAAGGTGGGCACAATAAGAGACAGAAATGGTATCAACCTAACAGAAGCAGAAGATATTAAGAAGAGGTGTCAACAATACACAGAAGAACTGTACAAAAAAATATCTTAGTGAGCCAGATAACCACGATGGTGTGATCACTCACGTAGAGCCAGACATCCTGGAGTGTGAAATCAAATGGGCCTTAGGAAGCATCATTACGAACAAAGCTAGTGGAGGTAATGGAATTCCAGCTGAGCTTTTTCAAATCCTAAAAGATGATAGTGTGAAAGTGCTGCACTCAATAGGCCAGCAAATTTGGAAAACAGCCATGGCCACAGGACTGGAAAGGTCAGTTTTATTTCCAGTCCCAAAGAAAGGCATGAAGAAGGGAATGGCAACCCACTCCAGTATTCTTGCCTGGAAAATCCCATGCACAGAGGAGCCTGGCGGGCTACAGCCCTGGGGTCGCAGAGCTAGACACCACTGAGTGACTAAGCACACAAGAAAGGCAATGCCAAAGAATGTTCAGACTACCACACAACTGCACTCATCTCACACGCTAGCAAAGTAATGCTCAAGATTCTCCAGGATAGGCTTCAAAAGTACATGCACCGAGAACTTTCAGGTGTTCAAGCTGGATTTAGAAAAGGCAGAGGAATCAGACATCAAATTGCCAATATCCGTTGGATCACAGAAAAAGCAAGAGAGTTCCAGAAAAACATCTACCTCTGCTTCATTGACAGCACTAAAGATGCTTCAGCTACACTGACTACACTTTGACTGTGTGGATCACAACAAACTGGAAAATTCTTCAAGAGATGGGAATACCAGACCACCTAACCTGCCTCCTGAGAAACCTGTACGCAAATCAAGAAGCAACAGTTAGAACTGGACATGGAACAACAGACTGGTTCCAAATTGGGAAAAGAGTATGTCAAGGTTGTATATTGTCACCTTGCTTATTTAACTTATATGCAGAGTACATCGTGCAAAATGCCAGGCTGGATGAAGCACAAGCTGGAATCAAGATTGCCAGGAGAAATATCAATAACCTCAGATATGCAGATGACACCACACTTACAGCAGAAAGCTAAGAGAAACTAAAAGAGCCACTTGATGAAGGTGAAAGAGGAGAGTGAAAAAGCTGGCTTAAAACTCAACATTCAAAAAACTAAGATCATGGCATATGGTCCCATTACTTCATGGAAAATAGATGGGGAAACAATAGAAACAGTGACAGACTTTATTATCTTGGGCTCCAAAATCACTGCAGATGGTGACTGCAGCCATGAAATTAAAAAACGCTTGCTCTTTGGAAGAAAAGCTATGACCAACCTAGAGAGCATGTTGAAAAGCAAAGACATTACTTTGCTGATAAAGGTCCACATAGTCAAAGCTATGGCTTTTCCAGTAGTCAAGTATGGATGTGAGAAATGGACCATAAAGAAAGCTGAACACCAAAGAACTTATGCTTTTGAACTGTGGTGTTGGAGAAGACTCTTGAGAGTCCCTTGGACTGCAAAGAGATCAAACCAGTCAATCCTAAAGGAAACTGTCCTGAATATTCATTGGAAGGACCGATGCTGAAGCTGAAGCTCCTGTACTTTGGCCACCTGATTCAAAGAGCTGACTCATTAGAAAAGACCCTGATGCTGGGAAAGACTGAAGGCAGGAGGAGAAGGGGATGACAGAGGATGAGATGGTTGGATGGCATCATTGACTCGATGGACATGAGTTCAAGCAATCTCTAGGAGATGGTGAAGGACAGGGAAGCCTGGCGTGCTGCAGTCCATGGGGTCAGAAATAGTCGGACATGACTGAGCAACTGAACAACAACAAATGTACTATAATTGTGTGTGTGTGTGTGTGTACATGCTCAGTCACATCCAACTCTTTGAGACCCCATGAACTGTAGCCTGCAAGGCTCCTCTGTCCATGGGATTCTCCAGGCAAGGATACTGGAGTGGGCTGCCATTTCTTCTCCAAGGGATCTTCCTGACTCAGGGATTGAACTTCCATCTCTTTTGTCTCTTGCATTGGCAGGCGAATTCTTTGCAACTGACCCCAATTGGGAATCCCTATAATTATGTAATGTAGTAAACATCACCACATCAGCAATCAGATAACAATATATCAGTTCAGTTCAGTTCAGTCGCTCAGTCGTGTCCGACTCTTTGAGACACCATGAATCGCAGCATGCCAGGCCTCCCTGTCCATCACCAACTCCCAGAGTTTATTCATACATAAACATATATAAATATATTACAGTAAAACACTGTACAACTTAAACTTACAATATTTTACTTCAAATTTATTCAATTAAAAAAAATGCTCAGAAAATTTCCTGAATATGGTAAAGCACATCTATTTAAAGAAAAGCTTTTATCTAATATCATATTTAATGCTAAGTCAGAAAACTTTCTCCCCAAAAATAAGATCAAAGAAAGCTACTCTCAGCACTTTTAATAAAAACTATAATTCAGAAAAGTCCACTGCAATTTTTATGCTAGTGATGTAATTGCTAAATAAAATTTTTAAACTATCAAAATAAGCAATCTATAGAAGAAATAAAGAAAGAAGATCTGAATAAGTTAAGAGATACACAGTGTGCACAGATTGGCCTAACTAATATTGGTAAGAAGGTAATTCCCCTCAAATTGATATATGAATACAACACAGTTCAAATCAAAGTCCCTACAACTCTATGCCAATTCTTCAAATTACATGAAAACAAACTGGTCCTAGAATAGAAAAAGTATCTTGAAAAAGAGGACCAAAGTTTATTGATTTACACAAAATGTTTTTAAGACTTACTGTAAAAGTACATTAGTTAAGACTGTATAATTAGCATAAGGACAGACAAATACACAGAAAAGTATTAAGGGAAAGACACATACATATGGTTGTTTATTATCCTAGGAACAGGTGTTAACTGTTCTCTAAATGTTTGGGGAATTTACCTGTGAAGGAAGCCATTGGTCCTGGATTTTTTGTTGGTAATTTTATTACTATTATTACTGATTCAAAGTCATTACTGGCAATTGGCCTGTTCATCTTTTCTATTTCTCCCTGGTTTAGTATTAGGAGAGTACACATTTCTAAGAATTTGTACATTTCTTCCATTTTTCCCATTTTACTGGCATATTATTATTTGAAATAATCTCTTATGATCCTTTGAATTTATGTGGTGTTGGCTGTAGCTTCTCCTTTTACATTTCTGAGTTTATTGATTTGGGCTCTCTCTTTTGCTTGATGAGTCTAGCTAAAGGTTTATCAGTTTCCTTCATCCTTCTCAAAGAATCACCTCTTAGTTTCATTAATCTTTTGAATTTTTTAGCCTCTATTTCAATTACTTATACTCTGATCTTTATTATTTCTCTGCTTCTACTAACTTTTGGGTTTTATTTCTTTTGTTTTTTAGTTCCTTTAGGTGTAAACTCAGGTTGCTTGGTATTTTTCTTATTTCATAAGCTAAGTTTGTATCATTAAAAAAATTCCCTCAGAAATGCTTTCTTTTGCATGGATTTTGGATTATGGTGTTTTGTTTTCATTAGTCTACGGGTATTTTAAATTTTCTATTTGATTTCTTCCATGATCCATTAGTTGTCTAGCAGTATATTATTTAGCCTCGACATGTTTCTATTTTTTGTACTTTTTTTCTTGTAGTTTATATCTAGTCTCATAGCATTCTAGTCAGAAAAGATGCTGGATATTATTTCAATTTTCTTAAATTTACTGAGATTTGTTTTGTGACCTACCCTGGAGAAAGTCACAAGGCAGCTGAAACAGTGTATTATGTTGCTTTGATGTGGAATACTCTGCATTTATCTATAAACTCCATCTGGTCTGATGTGTCACTTAAGACCAGTCTTTCTAATGATTTTACATCAAATGATCTGAAGATGTAAGTGAGGTGTTAAAGTCCCTTACTAATATTGTGTTTACTGTCAATGTCTCCTCTTACATCTGATATTTGCTTTATGTAATTAGGTGCACCTATGCAAGGAGATCGAACCAGTCCATCCTAAAGGAGATCAGTCCTCAATGTTCATTGGAAGGACTAATGCTGAAGCTGAAACTCCAATATTTTGGCCACCTCATGCAAAGAGTTGACTCATTGGAAAAGACCCTGATGCTGGGAGGGATTGGGAGCAGGAGGAGAAGGGGACTACAGAGGATGAGATGGCTGGATGGCATCACTGACTCAATGGACATGAGTTTGAATAAGCTCCGGGAGTTGGTGATGGACAGGGAGGCCTGGTGTGCTGCGATTCATGGGGTCGCAAAGAGCTGGACACGACTGAGCGACTGAACTGAACTGAACTGATGTTAGTTGTTGTTGTTTAGTAGCCAAGTCATGGCCGATTTTTTTGTGACCTGCATCTCTTTCATTGGCAGGCAGATTTTTTTACCACTGAGCCACTTGTCCTATGTTGGATGCATATACATTTACAAACATTACATCTTCTTGGATTGATCCCTTAATCATTATATAATGTCCTTTGTCTAACAGTCTTTGTTTTGAAGTCTGTTTTATCTTATAAAATTAAGTATTGCCACCTCAGCTTTCTTTTGATTTCCATTTGCATCGAATACCTTTTCTGATTCCCTCACTTTCAACCTGTGTGTGTCTTTGCAACTGACCATGGGCAGATCTGAAGTGAGTCTCTTGGAGGCAGTATATGTACATATATAGGTCTTATTTTTTTTTATCCATTCAGTCATTCTGTTTCTTTTGATTGCAGCATTTAGTACAATTACATTTACAGTAATTATTGATAGATATGTACTTATTGCCATTTTGTTAAATGCAGGATACTAAAGCAATAGGAATCTGTTGCATTTCTGTATATTAATAATGAACAAACAAAAAAGAAATGTAAAGACAATCCCATTTAGAATCACATCAAAAGAATAAAATATCTACGAACAAATCTAAGGAGGTAAAACACCCATACTTGGAAAACTGTAAGACACAGATGAAAGAAACTGAAGATGATAAAAGCAAATGGAAAGTTATACAGTGCTCATGGACTGGCAGAATTAATATTGCTAAAAATGCCATAGTACCCAAAGCAAGCTACAGATTCAATGCAATTCTATCAAAATATTAATGGCATTTTTTCACAGAACTAAAACAAATAATTCTAAAATTTGTATGGAAACATAAGACTCCAAACAGCCAAAGCAATCTGAAGAAAGAATAACAGAGCTGGAAGTATCATACTCCTTGATTTCAAACTACAGTACAAAGAGACAACATCAAACAGCATGATACTGGCACAAAAGCAGATACACAAATCCATGGAACAGAACAGACAGCCTAGAAATAAACCCATGCACTTATGGTCAACTAATTTTCAACAAAGGAGGCAAGAATATATAATAGAGAAAAGATAATCTCTTTAATAAGCAGTGCTGGGAATCTGGACAGCTACATTTAAGGAATAAAACCGAAACATTTTTTCACACCATACATTAAAATAAACTCAAAATAGACTAAATACATAAATGTAAGACCAGAAACCATAAAACTCCAAGAAGAAAACTTAGGCAGAATACTCTGACATTAACTGCAACAACATTTTTTGGATCTCTCTTAAGGCAAAGAAAACAAAAATAAACAAATGAACTCTAATTAAACTTAAAAGCACAGGAAACTATTGGTTAAAGAAAAAAATAGCCTACTGAATGTGAGAAAATGTTTGCAATTGGTTGATAAGGGGTTAATATTGAAAATAGGTAAACTGCTCATACAACTCAGTATCAAAAAACCAATCTCAGTATCATGAAAGTGAAAGTTGTGTCCGACTTTTTGTGACCCCATGGAATGTACAGTCCATGGAATTCTCCAGGCCAGAATACTGGAGTGGGCAGCCTTTCCCTTCTCCAGGGGGTCTTCCCAACCCAGGGATAGAACCTAGGTCTCCCACATTGCAGGCAGATTCTCTACCAGCTGAACCACCAGGGAAACCCAAGAATACTAGAGTGGGTAGCCTATCCCTTCTGCAGCGGATCTTCCCAACCCAGGAATTGACCTGGGGTCTCCTGCATTGCAGGAGATTCTTTACCAACTGAGCTATCAGGGAAGCCCTAGTATCAAAAAAACCAACCTGATTTAAAAATAGGGAGAGACTTGAATACACATTTTTCTAAAGACATGCCGATAGGTACATGAAAAGGTGGCAACATCACTAAACATTAGGGAAATGCAAATCAAAACCATGATTGAGAGGTCATCTCACATGTGTCAGAATTACTACCATCAAAAAGACCACAAATAAAAAATGTTGGTGAGCATGTGGAGAAACGAACCACTGTACACTATGTTTTCCACTACGGAAAACAGTATGGACATTCCTCAGAAAAGCAAAGTTAAACTACCATATGATCCAGCAATTCCATTCCTGAATATATATCCAAAGAAAACAACACTAATTTAAAATTACACATGCACCCCAATGTTCATAGAAGCATTCTTTATAATTGCCAAGATGCAGAAGCAACATAAGTGTCTGTCAACAGGTGAATGGATAAAGAAGATGTGGTGTGTGTGTGCATATATATATACATATGTATGTGCATATACACATATGTATATAACACACACATTATTCAGGCATAAAAAAAGAATGAAATTTTGCCATTTAAACTACATGAATGGAACCAGATAGTATTATGTTTAGTGAAGTAAGTCAAACAAAGACACTCTACATTATCACTTATATGTGGAATATAAATTTAAAAATGCATGAATATGACAAAACAGAAATAGACCCTCAGATATAAAGGCCAAACTTGTGGTTGTCAGTGGGAACAGGGAAGAAGGTGATATGGGGGAATCAGAATCACCCACTGTTCAGATTGTAACATTAACAGTTTTCCCTCCATTGTGATTCCATTGTGAGGCAATATCCTAAAGGATACTTTATGGTCTGCTCCCACATTAATCTTCAATAAGACATTTATCAAATGTCCAGAGGTTAAGCACAGATTTGAAAATACTGCACATGTTTAGTCTGGAACCAAAAGCTCATTCTAGACTTCCTTTTTGTCCTATCAGCAATAATTTTAGGGGAATAGTCTTAGCATTTGTCCAAAACTCTTCAACCTATTAAATCTAGATAGCATACTCTTGTATGCATTTTAACTTTATTTCATTATTGCCAATATTTTGCATGGCACCCACTCATGTTTGAGATATACAGCATTTATTACAAAGGGATGAACAGAAACAATAAATTTATCAATTTTCCAATTATTAGACTTACTTCCTCAGTACCACAGTCACAGACTTCATTTTCCTCCACTCTGCCATTGCCACAGATTGATGCTGGATGTCTCTGCATTTGTGGCTTATTCTGAAGACACTGGGCCCCCACGTTTGAAATGAAGTTTTCAAAGTCCCTCAAACTGCAATCGCTAAAAGTCTTCATACCACTGGATTGCCTAAACATGGATCCATATAATGTCATTGGCATTATTCTTCTGAAAACACAATTCTATATTATACAAATCAATTTCAAAATGTTAAATTCAAGAGGTAATGATAAATGTTCATAACAAATGCTCAGAGGCCAGTCATTCCTCAGGAGGACATGTGATTTCATTCACTGAACACATATTCTCTTAAAACAAAACCAAGTTCAACAGGAAAAACTAAACAACCCAATTAGAAAATGGGCAAAGGGTTTGGATACACATTTCTGCAAAGAAGACACATATAAATGAACAATGGGTATATGAAAAGGTCATCAACATCACTAATCATCAAGGAAGTACAAATCAAAAGAAAAAACAATGAGCTATCACCTCATACCTGTTAAGATAGTTATGATTCTTTTTTTAATTTATTTCTTTAACTGGAGGAAAATTTCTTTACAACGTTGTATTGGTTTCTGCCATACAACAACACGAATCAGATATAATTATATGTATGTACCCTCCCTCTTGATTCTTTAAAAAATAGATGAACATTGTTGGCAAGGACATGGAGAAACTGGAAACTTGGTACATTGTTCATGGAAATGTAAATCCAGTCTCTGCTGAAGACAGTAAAGAGGTTCCTCAAAAAATTAAAAATAGAATACCATATGATCTAGCAATCCTACTTCTAAGTATATATCCAAAACTATTGAAATTAGAATATCTAAGTGATATCCGTACTCCTATGTTTATTGCAGCAATATTCACAATAGTAAACATATGGCAGCAACCTAAATGTCATTGAAAAATGAATGGATAAGCAAAATGTGGTACATACTTGCAATGGAATATAACTTGCAATGGAATATTATTCAATCTTTAAAAAAGGAAGCAAGTTCTGCCATATGCAACAACAGTACAAAATCTCAAGGACATTATGCTAAGTGAAATAAGCTAGTCACAGAGTAGAAAATACTTCATGATTTCATTTATATGAGATATTTAGAAGATTCACACCCACAGATGCAGAGTTGCCAAGAGGCTAGGAGGAGCAGGAAATGGGGAGCTGTAAAATGGGTATAAAGTTTCAGTTATACAAGATGGATAAATTTTAGTGATCTGCTGTTCAACATAGTACCCATATCTAAGTAATAGCTTTAAAACTGGTTAAGAGAACTCCTGTTGAGTATTTCCACTATATATATATATATATATATATATATATATATATATATATATACTTATATATATATAAAGAATACAGTAGGGTTTCCCTGGTGGTCCAGTGGTTAAGAATCTGCCTGCCAGTGCAGCAGACATGGGTCCAATCACTGGTCCAGGAAGATCCCACATGCCTTGGGGCAACTAAGCCCTGCACCACAGCTTCTGAGTCTGCCCTTGGGAGCCCTTGAGATGCAACTGCCGAGGCTACATGCAGCAACTACTGAAGACCAAATGCCCAAGAGCCCATGCTCCACAACAAAAGAAGCCACCACAATGTGAAGCCCGCACGCCAAAACTAGAGAGTAGTCTCCACTCTCCACAACTAAAGAAAGCCCACACACAGCAACAAAGACCCAGGGCAGCCAAAAATAAATAAATAAATAAATACTTAAAGAAAGAAAGAAAGAAAAGAACCGAGTAATTTTGGAGAATGACAAGATGGCTTCCAAATGACCAAATGACTTCCAAAGAGTAGGAAGACTCTAAGCTAACCTCCTCCCATGCACACATCAAATCTACAATTTACAGAGCAACTACTGATGATAAAGATTCGAAGAGTAGCAGAAAAGATCTTTTACAACTAAAGATATGAAGAAGGAACCATAAGTAGATGAGTGGGAGGGGTGGAGACATGATAAAGTCAAGACTCATACTCCTGGACGGGTGACCCACCAGTGAGTTCGGCTCTAGCCTTCTCAAGAGCAGCCTCCCCCACCAGTCAGCTCCGCCCTCACCACCAGCCTCCCCAACAAGAACATACCACTAACCTTAGTATCTCTTGAACTCTGACCCCACCAACCAGTGGGCAAACACCAACCTCAGTACCACCAGAGCCCCATGGCCTGCCATGTCAGGACCCAGCTGACCCACTAGCAGGCAAGCAACAGCCCCAGGACTCTCTGAGCTCCAGACCTACACATGAGCAGATTAACAGTATTTTTGAGACACCGTGGGCCCTTTATTCGGCCAACCTGGGATTCAGCCCTGCTCACTAGCAGGCTGTCAACAGCTTTGGGACACACTGAACTGTGCAGTAAGCCATTTCAGGAACTGGTCCCACCAGCAGACAGATACGAGGTCCATGCAGGACCCCTGGCCCCTCAGCCACCCATCTCAATCCCAGTTCCAGCAGCCACTGAGCAATGGGGCTCCACAGCCAGCCTCCTTGTGACACAGCTCCACCCACCAGTGGCTGGTGGCATCTGAATAAGGCAGAGATTAGCCATCAGTTGAAGAGGAGCCAACCCAGCCAAGTCTACAGGACAACCCACAGTAGTTAGCCCATGGCAACAGAAGGATACTCATAGCCCTCTCAGGGGGAACCACTAGAGCATATAGCACTGGTGACCACAGAGGAATGTGCTGCTGGGAGTCCTTACTCCCTTCACTTCTGAACTCATCTGTTGTACAGACTATGTTAAAAGTTACCTACTTTTTAAAAGCAGATATAAATTAAGTCATCCAAATAATATATTAGGAAGATCACTGAAGAATGAAGTTTGTACAAATACATTTTAATGTTCTTTTGCTACGTGGTTTAAATTAATTCCAATATATTAACTGTCTTCTATATGAGATCAACATGAAGTAGAGAAAATAACAAAGATTTGAGCTAGATAAACTTACTGCCTAGTACCAAACTTGTGACTTAATGAGATTTTAAGCAAAATGATTAAACTCTTTAATTCTCAGTTTTCTTATCTCTAAATAGGGGCAATATCCATCCACTTCACAGGCTTGTTATGAGGATTAAATGTTAATAAGTAAAGTGCCTAATTAAACTCTCTGGCTCATAGTAAGTGACTAATAAATCATTGATGAGATTACTGACATCAGCTACAGCTGTCCACTTATAACCTGTGTATCTGATGTAGAGTCATTCAGGCTCTGTGAACTCAAGGGCATTTTAAAAAAACACATGGAGGACGTCAGATGCCAAGTAACCTGGCAGTTCCTTTCGCTACGGACCTGTTGCTGTGCGCAGTGGTGGCCAGAGGCTTTGCAGGTGAGAAAATGGCATTTGTGAAGTGGATGGTTGCTGTGACAGAGCACCATTTTGACGCACTGGAAGAACTGGTTTGACCTGTGGTCAGATGGTCACCTGATCTATTATGATGACCAAACTCGGCAGAGTGTAGAAGATAAGGTCCACATGCCAGTGGACTGCATCAACATCCGCATGGGACATGAATGTCGGGATATTCAGCCACCAGATGGGAAGCCAAAAGACTGTATGTTGCAGATTGTTTGCCGAGATGGGAAAACCATCAGTCTTTGTGCAGAAAGCACAGATGATTGTTTGGCCTGGAAGTTTACACTCCAGGATTCCAGGACAAACAGCTTATGTTGGCTCAGAAGTCATGTATGATGAGACAGCTGTGGCTTCCTCCCCACCTCCTTACACAGACTATGCTGCACCAAACCCTGAGCAGGCATATGGCTATGGTCCATACAGTGGTGCATACCCACCAGGAATTCAAGTTGTCTATGCTGCAGATGGACAGGCTTATGCTGTACCCTATCAGTACCCACGTGCAGGACTTTATAGACAGCAGCCTGCCAACCAAGTCATCATCCGTGAGTGGTATCGAAACAATGACAGTGACCTGGTGCTGGGCATGCTGGCTGGAGCAGCCACAGGCATGGCCTTAGGGTCTCTGTTCTGGGTCTTCTAGAGTCCTTGGAAACTAGACGTGCATAGCTTCTGATACCCTGTGTGCAATAATATAATATGCAGGGCATTTCTGTTTGTTATAAATGTTTTTAAGAATAGCTTTAATAGTTCTTTTGAAAGTAGTGACAGAATACTTATAAGTACATAGAAGTACCGCAGAGAAAAAAAAAAAAAAAGAAGTACTGCAGAGAAAGATTTGGACTATATGGGGCCACTGGCTCATTCGAGGAGTTTCCTTATAAAACTCTCGCAATACTTTATTTGGACACACCTGTTTTGAAAGGCCATTTTCTTTTTAGAGTGAGGCCTTAGTTCTTAAGGGATAATTTATTTTAGTGTTTTGCTGGTAACATGGTGATGTAGGAGTGAGTGAATGACTGTGGCAAGACTGCAGCTTTTTTGGTTTAATGTCAGACTTTGAAACCTCAGACCACAACTGGTTGCGTGTTACTTCAGGAGTTATAGGCTAGAACCTTCCTTAGGCAGTGGTGTGATATCACACAGCCTCTGGGGCTCCAGCAAAGCAGACTGCTCAGGATGATGGGCAGGATGGCAGTTCCCTTCTTGAAAATGATGCTTTTCATTTTATTCTTATTTATTTGTTTCTGGTTGTGATACTTAGAAAGCATCCCAAATTAGGAATAGACTTGAGTGTCAACATTTTAGGGCTTTATCATTTAAAACTTGAAGAAGGCACAACAACTCCAAAAAAGTGTGTGGAGGTAGATTTATTTTATTCAGAGGCATCATGTTTTTAGTGTTTGCTTTGAGCATTCTTTATTGCCACTTCAGCTTACTTACAGCTTATTTTTCTACTTGTTGAGAAAGTAATATTAAGAAAATGGTGAGGAAAGTGAAATGAGAGCCATAGTTGCCGTGGTCCTGTTTCAGGGGATTGGGCTGCACCGAGGATGTGTTTTATGTCCTTCTGAAGGCTGTTGATGGGCCCATCTTCTGTCCTGGGTAGGACTGGGCACTGTCCCCAAGCTCTGTGCTGCATGGTGGGGGAAACTCAGGTTATAGATGGGCATTTCGGCCTAGAAACATGAATGACCTGCTCAAGATACCTCTCCACCTGACTAGGACACCAGCCTTGCTTTTATTTCTGACTTTAGTGAACCATTTAATTTTGAGCCCCAACTTATATGCAAAGCTCTGAAAAACTGAGGGTCCTGCATTTCTGTTATTTCTTATTTCTTTATCTATATAAATTTTAAAACTTCAGTTATTCCAGTTTTCTGTCCTGCATGTTTTAAAAAATGTACATTTACAAAGGCACAATAAGGTCTCTGCCCCTATATTCCATGTGGCCATGTTTCCACAAAATACACTCCTGGTACCACAAATTCTGTTTATATTTTACGTAACCAGTTACAGACACAGTTTTTTGTTTCACTTATCAGTCCGCTCCACCTCTGAGGCAGACTTAAATAGATCTATCTCTGTATGGAAACTAGATGCCAAATGAGCACTGTGGTGACCACAGGTCTGTTTCCCAGCCAGTTCCACTGTACCTGTTGACACTGGAGAGTCTGCTTCCAGCTGAAAGGAAGTATACTTGGCTGTCATCTCTTTTGATGTGTCATGTGGTGGAAAGTTGCCAGATGTTATGTGTGACAACACTGGTTTTGATGGTTAAAAATGTTACTTATTTTACATCATATGTAATAAGAATAGCTTTGTTCAGATGGTAATCATTATTCAAGCTGTATCCTTTAGAAACAAAATACTAAACTCAGTTTTTAATGCTGCACTGGAGTGTTCATTTTGAACTAGGAATTACTGGAACCACAGGTACTGAGTTATGTCACTGAAATGCCCTTGAAGCAGATGGTCTCCATGTGTTCCCCTGGCTGCCTCCTGACAGACTGGGGGGAGTTGTGGACTGAAGTCCTGACGTACATGTGATCCCCAATCTCCAGTCCCTGTCCCTAGCTGGGCAAGCCACGCTGGGCAACTGTAGTTGAATCTGGAAGTTCACTGTCCCTAGTGACTTAATCCTGACAGGAAATGCATGCTCAGCATAAAGATGGGCTGAGATGCTTCATTTCCCTGGCCCCAGTTCTCATAGATGCCAATCTTTGGTCGCCTCACTTAGGTAGTCCTAAATCAAGAAGTTAGGTGAGTTGGAAGGAAATTGTTCACTTTAACTAAAGTAAAATGTTTAGTCAGCATTTTACTTCCATGTGTACTTTTAAATAATTGGCCATTGATATTGAACACATGCCAGTCTGCTTGTTTCTTAGCTCTGTTCATTTAATTTCTTGAGTTAACTTCAGAGTTAGATTTAAAGAGAAGGGAGAGGTGAGCGACTGTGTTTCAGATCAACATTCATGAAATGGACCAGACCGGGATGCAAGATCTGGATTATGGGAAAAGTTCCTGCCATTGATACAGAATGACCCGTGTATGTTTTCTATATTAATTGTGATTCTGTGCGATCTTCTTCACCTTCCCAAGTTTACAGACACCGGCATGGAATGCGGTTCCAGTTTTTCCCCTAGGGTTGATCTTTTCTTTTTTTTCCGATTGCTTGCCTGTCTCTAGTAGTCTGTGGTGTCTTAAGAACCAGTTTTTCCCTGTATATGCAAATTGTATGTTTATAAGTGAAAATGTTAATACATTAAATGATTGTTAACCTTAAAGCATAAAAAAGTAAAAAACACATGGAAAAAGACAAATGGAAATAATATTTGCTTTACTTACACACTTTCTTTGAAAATCACATAAAATAATATATGAGAAGTACTGTGGACATGCAAAAGATACATCTATATACATTTATAGATAGATCTTATATATTCGTTTATATACCTTACACATAGATGCAAATAAAATTGTTAAATTTCATTAAAATTAAGATAACACTTGCCCTACACACATCAAAAAAGTTTCTTTAAGAAAATAGAGAATATGTATGAAAGCATTTGATATATAACAAAGCAGTATACAAATCCAAAGGTTTATTAACACAGATTCTAAAGCCAGAATGACTGGGTTCAAAACTCTGGATTCCCACAACCAACTATCTGACCACAGATAGTTATCCTTTTTATAATTCAGTTTCTCATCTGTAAAGGTGAGAATATTAGGACCTGCCCTAAGGAGATGCTGTGAAAACCAAATGACACAACATATGCAAAGTGTTTGAAATAGCCTCTCGCACACAGCAAGTACAATGTAAATATCTGTTATTTTTATTATCATTAATACCAGACTCTGGGTGAGCTACACAAAGCATCCTGTCATAAGCATACTTGAAAATAGTTGGCCAAATGGACAACAGGCCCAAAGTGGCAATTCTCATCTTGTTTATACAGCTATATAAATCTTATATTTGATTCAATAAACAGTATTATAATTTATACATTGAAATTTAATAAAATTAAATATTTTATACATATAAATATTATTTTTACATATAACACATGTAGAACTAGCTTATAACGTAATATGTCTGTATACAAAATATGTGTTTGAGCTATTTTTAGAATGTAAGAACTAACTTTAGGTGGTGCTTAGAACTATAAAAAGAGTATGTTTTTGAAAAGTAATGGCTTGTTTTCACCTTTGACTTTTGGTTGTTCTTCAGTTATGAATAGGTCATACTTAGCATAGGCCCTTTTTACAGATGAAAAACTTTAGAATACTTATGACACCTGCTATAGCCCTTGTATCATATACCATGTGAGGAACATTGGCAAATTTATAAATCATTGTAGCGAATCCATCACATACTTGTGAAACTTTACAATTTAAAAAACACTTTCCCATTTTATTTTCTCATTTTGTTCTTATATCACTCTGGAAAACAAGACATTAGGCATAATCATTTCCATTTTAAAGATGAGAAAGCTAAACCTAAGCAAGGTCTATTAATTTATCCAAAGTCACACAAATGTTATGTCATTTAGATTGAAGTTTTCCCAGAATATTAATATACTCTAAAAACAAAGGTCACTTGTTTTGAGCTACAGATATTTTTAAAGATCCCTTAAGCGATTTCATAAAATACACAGTCTATGGGAAATTCCTTTGGTAATGTATCTTGCAGACTGGATTTGTTATTTTGTTCTAATACTAACCTTCTACCAAACTACTCTTAGGCTTAAAATTTCATATTTAGGTTTTGTGGTACTTGGTCCATTTATATAGTTAATTTGCACTATAAGCAAATACTAAAAACTTTCACTTGAATTATTTAAACAAATTATTGATAAATTCAACAAATAAATAAAATTTATTTTTGGAAAAACTTACAGGGCTTTTGTACTCATTATGCAGATGGCTCCTGAACATCGACATTTCTTTGGGTCATCATATGATATTCCCAGACTGAGTCCCAGCATCTGGGTAACAATAACTGAAACTGCCTCCAAAGTTATCTCCTTGGGATACTACATCAACATCAAAGAAAATTCAAATAAAAGACAATTAACTGAAGGGTAGTAAAAATAGTATTTTTCTAATTAAAATCATTTTATTGTTTTATCAAATACTTAAGAATATGGAAATACAGTTCCTTAGACAACTAAGAACCTGAAGCCCTTCTTATGAAATTTTATTAAGATATAAACATATGAACCTATGTCTAGTTTTGCCATGATTTAACAATTGAATGCCTAAGATAATCCTTAAATAACTGTCATAACTACATAAATGTGCTATTTTTACATCAGATTTTTAGCTATATGGACCATGATCTTCCATTTGCCTAATTTCTTAGACCAGCTATCATGTTCATTCAGGAGAGTCCACATGATACTCCACTTCCCAGCTCACAAAGTGTACATATGACCGAAGTACTCAGTTGTAAGTATGCTATGTGCTTCCAGCCAATATTCTCAAAGATACAATAACTAGTATCAGGAGAAACCACAGAAAACAGATCCTCAAGAAAGCTTTCTTATGATTGCTGCTGCTAAGTCACTTCAGTCGTGTCCGACTCTGTGCGACCCCATAGACGGCAGCCCATCAGGCTCCTCCATCCATGGGATTTTCCAGGCAAGAGTACTGGAGTGGGGTGCCACTGCCTTCTCTCTTATGATTAGGCTGTCACAAATATAACAAATGCACAAGTATCTTCCCTGACAAGGAGAAATGGGACAATGGTAATTCACAATATGCAATGACATCATAATTTCTCAAATTATTGCCAAATGTGGCATAAGATAAGGTGCAGGAAAAGGCCAAGATGTGAGGCTCATCAAGGCACTTCACTCTTACAAAAACAAGCTATAATAAAAATTGTGGGGTCAACTGGCTTCTTATGGAAGTGCTAGAGGAAGCACATTATGAAACAGAAAGGAAAAACTATAAATGAGCAACTGAGAATGTAAATAGGCAATCAGAAAGCCTCTACAGCAGCACAGTAGTGACTCGTCATCTCCTCTAGTTATTGGTTTGAGGACCAAGCTCAGGGCCTAGTTATAAGTACTGTAGGGTTATAGCACCAATTTAATTATCAAACTTCCAAGATTTGATGCAGGAGTCAGAATCTGAAACTTGAAATTGGAACTAGAGTGACATGGACAAATATCACTGGACCTCTCTTGCTAGTAGAGTAAGCTTCCCTATAAACAATGAAAAAGTCCCTACATTTAAAAAATGACATTTTTAATGAAAATAACTGGAACTTTTGTCTCATTACCCCTGCTTATCTCCAGGTCCCTAATCAGAATTAAATTACAACAGGAGTGATATTAACAAGATGATAACATAGGTCTTTCCCAAGTCTACTCCCAGAACATGGAAGTGAGGCTGAAGCACCACCGGCACCAGAGATCAAGACAGACCTCATAAGAAGATCAGCAGGAGCAGCTATGCACGATGCATTACCCCTCCCCCACACTGGTGCAGCACAACACTGAGAGGTCTCCCCGGCTGTGGTCCCACAAGTGGGAGGAGAGTACAGAGTGGACATCTAGATCCCCCAGTACTGTGGGTCACTGGGAGCCCTACTCTGGTCCTGCCCCATGAGGATCACAAAGGATGAGTCGGATTTGACCACTGTAAATCTGATCATGACAGAGAAGGCAGGGTAGGGGTGAGGGTTGCAACAATCAATGCTTAGACCTTGGCAAGCCAACTTCCCATCCATAGCAAATGTAGGTCCCAACTAGTAGATCTGCAGAGCCAGGACAGTGGAACCGTATGACCAGGGAAGTCAATGAGGTGCAGATCTGCCTGATTTGAGTCCTCCGATGAAAAGCTTTGCTGGCCTGGACCTTCTACCCAGTCGGCATAGCTGTTTATAGCCTTGCCTAATGACTGGCATAGCCCCTGGCTACCCCTGACAAGAAGCCTGGCTAGAATACCTGGTAGCTGCACAGTGCATCAACACGAACAGAGAGTATGGCAGGCAGAGCTGATTGTTCACAGAGCGAACCTAGTGGCGCTGTCTGGCCAGGAAACCTGGAGTCACAGATAGCTTGGGTTGAGCCCACAAAGAGCTAAGCTGATTCTCCAATTCCACCTGGGCAAGGAAACAAATCCATAACCCTGCCATTGCTAAATATAGCCTTCAGAAAGCCCAACCAGTGAATCTAGTCAGAGCACACAGGAAGCTGTGCCATTCTATCCAACAATCCTGCTTACAGTGGCATTTGAACAGACAGCACAGCTCATGGTTTTCCCCATCTTCAGAGCAAAACCCAGTGGTCCCACGTGGCCAAGGAATTAAGGGTACAGTCTGCCTAACGTGGGTCCACAAATAATGAGGCATGCAAGTCATGTGACCTATTCTGCTGCCTTGTCATGGCAGGGAAGCTAATTCATTCCTCAGCTACTGCTGAGTAGAGTTCTTTTTCCTTACATTTTAGGAAGGCTGATCAGTGAATCTAGACAACCACAGAGTACATCCTCCTGCCTCATTTGGGCAGGGAACCATGCCAGCAGTCCTGACAGTTAATACCCCTCATCCTTCACTTCAGAGCTTGGACAGTGGCTCTCACCCCAAAATAGAACCTGTCTGCCCAGGGACATGTCCAAAAACCTAAACTGAGCTGGCTAGCGAAGAACTGTCTGCCAAAGTAAGCCTGTAAAGTCTGGAAGAGGAGACCAATTACTCAAATGCACAGATACCAAAGTAAGGAATGAAGAAAGTAAGAAAAATCATGTGAATGTAACACAATAAAATTAAACTAAAAATGTTGCAAATAAATGACCCAAAAGGAAAGGAGTGCTGTCAGAGAAATAATTCAGAATAAACTTCTTAAAGAATTTTAGTGAACTACAAAAGCAAATAGATAACTAAATGAAATTAGAAAATGGTGAATGAAGAAAATAAGTTCAACGAAGAAATAAAAATCAATTAAAAAAAGATGTCCTAGAGCTTCAACAGTAGACTTGAACAAGTGGAATAAAGAATCAGCGATCTAGAATGCAAGAATATTTAAAAATTATTCAGTCAGAGGATCAAAACCTTAAAAAGAATGAAAAAGAGAGAAGAAAGCCTACATGACTATGGGACGAACACACACATACACACACAAACACACTAATATCCATATCTTAGGAACTTGAAAAGGAAGGGACAGAAAGTTCATTTAAAGCAAAATGGCTGAAAACTTTCCAAAACTGGGAAAGAAATGGACTTCCAAGTGCATAACATACAAAGGATCCTAAATAGGTTGAACCCAAATAGGGCTACATGAGGACACATTACAATTAAATTGTTAAAATAAAGAAAAAGAAAGAATTTTGAAAGAAAAAGAAGAAATCAGGTTATATACACGGGAACTCCCATAAGACTATCAGCATATTTCTCAACAGAAATATTTCAGGTGAGGAGAAAATGGGATTATATATTCAAAAATATCAAAAGAAAAAACTGTCAACTAAGAATTCTATACCCAGATAAAAACCATTACAGTATACTAACACATATATATGGAATTTAGAAAGATGGTAATGATAACCCTATATGCAAAACAGAAAAAGAGACACAGATGTACAGAACAGACTTTTGGACTCTGTGGGAGAAGGCAAGGGTGGGATGTTTCGAGAGAACAGCATCAAAACATGTATATAATCTAGGATGAAACAGATCACCAGCCCAGGTTGGATGCATGAGACAAGTGCTCGGGCCTGGTGCACTGGGAAGACCCAGAGGAATCGGGTAGAGAGGGAGGTGGGAGGGGGTATCGGGATGGGGAATACATGTAAATCCATGGCTGATTCATGTCAATGTATGACAAAAACCACTACAATATTGTAAAGTAATTAGCCTTCAACTAATAAAAATAAATGAAAAATAAAAAAAGAATTCTATACCCAGCAAAGCTGTGCTTCATAAATGAAGAAGAGATCATGATTCTAAAACAAATAAAAGGTAAAGGAGTTCATCATCACTAGAGATCCCTTACAAGAAATACTAAAGGGAGTGAAGATGAAGTTCAATAATGCTAATTAACATCATTAAAACATGAGAAAATGAGCATAAATGTCACTGTTAATGGCAAGTGTATAGTCAGAATTAGATACTGTGATAACATAATGGTGGTGCATAATTCACTCTAGTTTAAAAGTGGAAACACAAATATACTAAAACAATTATAGTAAAATACATTATAGGATATATAATATAAAAAAGGTATAAAAGCACATAAACTATAATTAATAACTGAAAAACAATAAGAACCTGGAGAAGAAGAGAAGTAAAAGTATAAAGTTTAAAAATGCTACTGAGTGGGAGGAGATCAAGATGACAGAATAGAGGCACCTGGAACTCACCTCCTCCCACAAATACAACAAAAATACATCTACATGCAGAACACATCTCACAGAAAATCTACTGAAAGCAGGCGTAAGATCGCATACAACTAAATCTGCAAGAAGGAGTCCTAGATAGTGGAGTAGGATGAAGGGACAAGGGAAAAGAGGAACTGGAATGGGACCTCTGCCACTAGGCAGGGAGCTGTGAAAGAGAAAGGTTCCTTCACTCTAGAAATCTCCTTTACCACCTGGGAGGTCTGGTGGGACAGATAGGGAGGGAGCTTCAGAGACTCAAAGGGAGAATGTGGGAGGTGGATTATGCCCCAGCAGGGCACAGAGAGACCAGGACAGACTGCCTTTGCATGTCAGCAAGCTTCCCACATGCCTACTGGAGTGTGAAGTGGCCAAGTTCTGAATCTGAAGCTTCAGTGGACAGTCTGGGGAAAGGACTCAGTTTGGCTATACAGAGATAGCTTGACGGGCCTGGAATATGGTCTGGGTAATGACTGGGAGTGTGCACAGAATGATGTGAGAGTCCACCATAAGAGTCCCATTGTCAACACACAAAACAAGGGTCAGAGGTGCACCATAGCAGCTTTCTTGTCAGCATGCTCACAACAAAGCATGGTTTCCACCACCGAGGGTTTTGCAAACTTCCAGGATACCCAAACATGGAGGTGGGGGAGCTGAAATTTAAGCTGATAATCCATGCTCCCAAATCAGGCACAGGAGTATAACTTTGGAAGGATTCAGACCAGTGAGTTTTGGGACCAGAACAATGCATTCAAGCATGAGGGACATCTGAGCTAATTATTGGTACTCCCATAACAGAGATGATTCCAGGTGCCACAATCAGCAAACTTTGTGGGTGCACACATCAAGTGGCAAGGAACATCACACAATCACACATCTTGGTGGACAGCACCTGGGGAGGAGTTCACAGCAGCTCCTGTCCCAGAAGGAGTGCTCCAGTCCCTCCTACCTCACACAACAGTTTAGAAAAGGATCTGGGAACTTCCATTCCAACAACTGAAGAGCAGATTCTGTCCCCAACAGAGCTGTGACAACCACAGAGCAAAGGAGAGGCTCTGCCCAACATCCAGTGTAGGCTCTAGTCAGCACACCACAATCATACCCCCTATTAAGGGGACAAGGGCCAGCACACCCTGAGAAAGACATGTCAAGCATTCATATCAAAACAGCCCTTGAACCAAAACTATTGGACTTACACAATCTTACATACAGGGTCAGTTCAGTTCAGTCGCTCAGTCGTGTCCGACTCTTTGCGACCCCATGAACTACAGCATACCAGGCCTCCCTGTCCATCACCAACTCCTGGAGTTTACCCAAACTCATGTCCATTGAGTCAGTGATGCCATCTAACCATCTCATCCTCTGTCATCCCCTTCTCCTCCTGCCCTCAATCTTTTCCAACATCAGGATGTTTTTAAATGAGTCAACTCTTCACATCAGGTGGCCAAAGTACTGGAGTTTCAGCTTCAACATCAGTCCTTCCAATGAACAGCCAGGACTGATTTCCTTCAGGATGGACTGGCTGGATCTCCCTGCAGTCCAAGGGACTCTCAAGAGTCTTCTCCAACACCACAGTTCAAAAGCATCAATTCTTTTGCATTCAGCTTTCAGTTCCACATAAAAACAGACCTTCAGACCAGAGTAGATAACTGTTTCTCTTAAATTCATAGAGTCAGAGAACTATAAGGAAAAGGCAGAAAACTACTCCCAATTTAAAAAAGAGAAATCCTCTGAAAAAAACAATGTAACAGACCTCCCAAATCTACCAGAACCCAAGTTCAAAGAGCAGTTAATAAAAATGCTGAAGAAATTAAGAAAGACTGTCAATAGAAACACAGATTACTGAACCAAGGAACTAGAAACTATAAAAGGGAACCAAACAAAATTGCCAAGATAAAAACCAAGCTAGGGGAATAGCTCAGGAAAGAATGAAGAGGTGGAGCCAAAGCAAAAACGACACCCAGTTGTGGATGTGACTGGTGATGGAAGTCAAGTCCAGTGCTACAAAACAACAATATTGCATAAGAACCTGGAATGTTAGGTCCATGAATCAAGGTAAATTGGAAGTGGTCAAATAGGAGATGACAAGAGTGGGCATCAACATTTTAGCAATCAGTGAACTAAAATGGACCAGAAAGGGCTAATTTAATTCAGATGACCATTACATCTACTACTGTGAGAAAGAATCCTTCAGAAGAAATGGAGTAGCCGTCATAGTCAACAAAAAAGTCCGAAATGCAGTACTTGTGTGCAATCTCAAAAACAACAGAATGATCTCTGTTCATTTCCAAGGCAAACCATTCAATATCACAGTAATCCAAGTCTGTGCCCCAACCACTAATGACAAAGAAGCTAAAGTTGAACAGTTCTATGAAGACCAACAAGAACTTCTAGAACTAACACCAAAAAGATGATGTCCTTTTCGTCACAGGGGACTGGAATGTAAAAGTAGGAAGTCAAGAGATACCTGGAGTGATAGGCAAGTTTGGCTCTGGAGTACAAAATGAAGCAGGGCAAAGGCTAACAGAGTTTTGCCAAGAGAATACACTGGTCATACCAAACACCCTCTTGCAACAATACAAGAGATGACTCTACACATGGACAGCACCAGATGGTCAATATTAAAATCAGACTGATTATACTCTTTGCAACAGAAGATGGAGAAGTTCTATACAGTCAGAAAAAACAAGACCAGGAGTGACTGTGGCTTAGATCATGAACTCCTTACTGCAAAATTCAGACTTAAACTGAGGAGAGTGAAAAGGCTGGCTTAAAACTCAACATTCAAAAATCAAAGATCATGGCATCTGGTTCCATCACTTCATGGCAAATGATGGGGAAACAATGGAAACAGTGACAGACTTTATTTTTCTGGGCTCCAAAATCACTGCAGATGGTGACTGCAGCCATGAAAATAAAAGATGCTTGCTCCTTGGAAGAAAAACTATAACAAACCTAGACAGCATGTTAAAAAATAGACATTACTTGGCCAACAAAGATTCGTATAGTCAAAGCTATGGTTTTTCCAGTAATCATGTATGGATATGAGAACTGGACCATAAAAAAGGCTGAGTGCCAAAGAATTGATGCTTTCAAACTGTGGTGCTGGAGAAGATTCTTTAAAGTCCCATGGACTGCAAGGAGATCCAACCAGTCAATCCTAAAGGAAATCAACATTGAATATTCATCGGAAGGACTGATGCTGAAGCTCCAATACTTTGGCCTCCTGATGCAAAGTGCCAACTCATTGAAAAAGACCCTGACACTGGGAAAGATAGATGGCAAAAGGAGAAAGGGACAGCAGAGGCTGAGATGGTTGGATGGAGTCACTGACTCAAACGACATGAGTTTGAGCAAACTTAGGGAGATGGTAAAGGACAGGGAAGCCTGGCATGCTGCAGTCCATGGGGTCACAAAAAGTTGGACATGACTGAGCGACTGAACAATAACATAAAATTTTGAAACATTTTAAAGAATTTTTATCATACTTTTTGGTTGATCACTTGTTTTGATTTTGAAGTTATTTTATCTGTAAGACTACTCCAATTTTATACCTACAAAAAAAATCTATTTAGGTTATAGAAATATCTTTGCAGATCTTTTCATGATGCACTCTTCAATATAGTAAGGAATACAAGTGTATTTGTGATATTTTATTCTACTTTAACTTCCAAATATTTGTAGTAAGATACTTTGCACTTCAGAATACTATTAATTCTACATATTTCAAAGTTTTAACAGTGATGAAATATAAATGCAATATATAAATGTAAATATAAATATAAAATGTGTAAAATATATGCTGTAATGCTGGGTAAATTTTTAATGTATTTGTTTTCAAATAAGATTAAGTCATTACATACCAAAACAATTCCTGCAGAATAACCAGTAGCACACATCTTTCCAGGAAATGTTGCTCCCAAATAATCTGGATAATCTCTAAAGCTAAATAAATAAGTATTAAATGACAATTAATTTTGACAAACAATTCATATATGATGTTTCCTGCTAAGAATTTTCCTGTAGTTCATAAAATTCTAGTCTGAAGCAAACTGAAGTAAAATCTTTCTCTATGTCTTTGTTTCACATTTGTAAAATAGTGTTAATTAAATGAGATTAAGCACTTTGGGTTTCTAAAACATATCCAGTGAATCCAAATTCTTGATGACTTTACTGTTCTTGTGACATTTAGTTAAGGTTACCAAAGCCTTTACAGGCTTCCCTGTAAAGGGACAGTAAAGAATCTGCCTGCACTGCAGGAGACCAGGGTTTGGCCCCTTGGTCAGGAAGATTCTCTGGAAGCAAACAGCAGCCTACTCCAGTGTTCTTGTCTGGGAAATCCCCTGGACAGAGGAGCCTGGTGGGCTATAGTCCATGGGGTCACAAAGAGTTGGACACAACTTAGCAACTGAGGATGCACACATGCACCAAAGACTTTGATCAAACATTTCAATCAAAAGCATTTTGCCCAATAACAATGAAAAATAGCTTTAATGTATGGATTAAAAGTTTTCATTCAAATGTAGGTAAGCTCACCATTTTCTTACTATAATGACTATATTGTTCTACAACTTAAGTTAATTTTTTTCTGCTTTGAAAAAGATTCCATATAGCCTGCCATATAATAATAGCACTATTCTCAGAGATTTATGTAAATCATTCTATTTAATTCTCAAATCCACCCAGGAAATAGATATTATTTGTCCCCACTGAACAAATCATATATCAGATGGAAAGTACAAATAGCTTGCTCAGGGCATCAGAGTTAATAAGTACTGCTGAAGGATATGAACTTAAGACAGTTTGAATCCAGAGCTGTACTTTCAATTACTAAGATATGGATGCTCCAAACATATTCTGCCATCTTTAGAGCCCCAGCCAAAATAAACATTCCAGGATGTATGTAGAAAAGCTTAATACTCAATTCTCAATTTAAAAGGTCCCCTCAGTCTCACCTGCACTTTACTTCACAACTGCACTGTCCCTCCACGGCTCCCTTATTCTCATGTTGTACATCCCTACCCTCCAGCACTTGTATCCAAGTATTTGCCCTTAACACCCAAGTTTAGCTTTACATTCCAATATTGAATTATTGCTTAAATTCTTTCTTCATTCAAGACAGTTCTGCCAATAGATAAGACTTTCCCCTAAACTCTATCCATACTCCTGATGATCTGGATACAATAATAACTATTTTTACTTAATACTGCCCACCCAATCTTCACATCCAATCAGTTATCAAGATTTAACGTTTTACTTCTTCAACATTTCTTGATTCCCTCTCCTCCTACAGAGGTTTAGCTACACTTATAACTATGAATTCCATGGTCTTTGAAAAGAATTATTACTTACTCCTATATCTCTAAGTACACTGCTTCAATAACCTGTAATGCTGTCCACCTTCCTTTGAGTTTAAATATGCCTCAATCTGTCTTCACACTTCTAATTTGATTCATTACTTTGGATCTCTCTCGCACTCTTCCTCTCACTCTCATTACTTCCTCCTCCTTTAAACTATAAACAGATACACATAATGTACTAATATTAATCTTCTGCAATGACATCAACAAGATGGAAGACTTGGGACTTTTAACCCTCATCTCTCTCTCCAGAGACACCTTTGAGAAACACTCACAGATGAGAGTATTTTTGTGGCCTAAGAGTCCAAGGAAGGGTCCCACACCACACTTGAGCAAAAAAATCCAGGAACATTCACATTCTTAGGTAAAAACAGTTTCACTCTGCCCACGTCACCATTCCCCCAACTCAGCACAGCTCAGTGCCAAGACACGCCTTCAGCCATGATCTCTCCCACAAGGGAACGTGAGGGCACAATGAGTGCCCCCAGGCATGCAAGATGATGCCCAAGAGGCCCATTTTTAAATTAAATTCCACTGAGAAACAAATGGACAAAGAAAATACAATGTACATACACAGTGGAATATAATTCAGCCTCAGAAAATAAGGAAATCCTGCCATTTGCAACATGGATAAACCTGGAGGACATTATGCTAAGTGAAGTAAGCCAAACATGAAAAGTCAAGTACTGTAAGATCTTGCTTATATGTTGAATCTAAAAGGGTCAACTTACAAAAGCAAAGAGTTGAATGGCGGTTGCCAGGGGTTGGGAAATGGGGGAAATGGGAAGATGGTCAAAGGTATAAAGTTTCAGTTGCACAGGATGAATATGTCCTAGAGATCTAATGTACAGTCAGATGCCTAGAGTTAATAATACTGTATTGTATATGTGAAATTTGCTACAGTAGACTTAAATTTTCTCACCACACACCAAAAAATGGCAACTGTATAAGATGATGGATATTTTAATCAACTTGATTAAACTTTTATAATGTATACTTATATCAGAACATCACATTGTGGACATCCCTGGTGGTCAGTGGTTAAGAAGCCTCCTGCCAGTGCAAGGGACATGGTTCTGGGGAAGAGTCCACATGCCTCGGGGCAATTAAACCCATATGCAGCAACTACTGAGCCTGCATTCCAGAGCTCACAGGCCACAACTACTGAGCCCATGCACCACAACTACTGAAGCTCATATACTCTGAGGCCCATGCTCTGCAAGAGGAGAAGTCACTACAATGAGAAGCCTGCACACTGCAACTAGGGAGTAACCTCTGCTTGTCACAACCAGAGAAATCCCTCACACAGCAACAAAGACCCAGTACAGCCAAGATAAATAAATAATAAACAATTTTAAATGCTATTAAAAAACCACACTGTACCCCTTAAATATATAAAATTTTTACTTATCAATTATAACTCAATAAAGATGGAAAGGAATAACAATAATAAAAGCAAATATAGGGAAATTGAGGCAGAACACATCAACTGCCCTAGGTGACAGACAGGGCTGAACTTAAATGCAGGCATTTGGCCTCCAGAGGTTAAATTTGAATCACTATGCTATGTTATCTCAATGAACATTTGTTGAATAAAGGAAAGATTGTAAAAGGTTTAAAAAAATTAAGCTTACTATGTTTACTGTTCCTCCTTTAGGACCCAGATTATAAATTTCTGGAGTATGGAGACCACAGGAAATTACTGTTAATGATCATAATTTCAAGGTATTTATTCTAGTATTTTATATTACATTACTCAGTATATTACATTACTCAGGGGCTTCCCAAGTGGCATTAGTTATAAAGAACCCACCTGCCAATGCAGGAGATGTAAGAGACGTGGTTTCAATCCCTGGGTCAGGAAGATCCCCTGCAGGAGGAAATGGCAACCTGCTCCAGTATTTTTGCCTGAAGAATCCCATGGACAGAGGAGCCTGGCAGGCTACAGTCCATGGGGTCACAGAGAGTCAGACACAACTGAAGTGAGTTAACATGCAGCACGTTACTCATATGAAAAATACACTGGTGCTTTAAGATAGCATCAAGATATCAAGAAGGATCACTACTTAAGTTTAAGGATGCTGACTGTACCATAATTTCCATATTTCTAATGGGATAAATTCCCTGTCACCAGTCTCACTATTAATGCATCAAAGTTCAACATCTTAAAATTGGGAAAGGGGTATGTCAAGGCTGTATATTGTCACCCTGCTATTTAATTTATATGCAGAGTACATCATGTGAAATTTCAGGCTGGGAGAAACACAAGCTGAAATTGACATTTCTGGGAGAAACATCAATAGCCTCAGATATGCAGATGACACCACCCTTATGGCAGAAAGCAAAGAGGAACTAAAGAGCCTCTTGATGAAGGTGGAAGAGGAGTGAAAAAGCTGGCTTCAAACTCAACATTCAAAAAACTAAGATCATGGCATATGGTCCCATTACTTCATGGCATATAGATGGTGAAACGATGGAAACAGTGACAGACTTTATTATCTTGGGCTCCAAAATCACTGTGAATGGTGACTGCAGCCATGAAATTAAAAGATGCTTTCTCCTTGGAAGAAAAGCTATGACAAACCTACACAACATATTAAAAAGAAGAGACATTACTTTGCCTACAGACGTCTGTATAGTCCAAGTTATGGTTTTCCCAGTAGTCATGTATGGATGTGAGAGTTGGACTATAAAGAAACCTAAGCACCAAAGAACTGATGCTTTTGAAGTGTGGTGTTGGAGAAGACTCTTGTGAGTCCCTTGGACAGCAAGGAGATCCAACCAGTCCATCCTAAAGGAAATCAGTCCTGAATACTCACTGAAAAGACTGAAGCTGAAGCTGAAGCTCCAATACTTTGGCCACCTGATGCGAAGAGCAGACTCACAGGAAAAGACCCTGATGCTGGGAAAAATAGATGGCAAAAGGAGAAAGGAACAACAGAGAACGAGATGGTTGGATGGAATCACTGACTCAATAGACATGAGTTCGAGCAAACTTCAGGGAAGAGGGTGAAGGACAGGGTAGCCTGGCGTGCTGCAGTCCATGGGGTTGCAAAGAGTCAGACACTACTACTGAGCGATTCAGTAACAACACTCTTTGTCAGCAGTGTGATGTCTCTGCTTTTTAGCTTTCCTCCCAAGGAACAAGGATCTTTTAATTTCATGGCTTCAGTCCACATTGATCTTGGAGTACAAGAAAATAAAATCTGTCACTGCTTTTCTTAGCAACTTTCAAATAGACAACAGTATTGTTACTTTTATACAATTATACTTTGTATAATTATACTTTGTAAAAGTATACACAGTTATACTTTTCGATCACCTTCACCCATTTGTTTGTTTGTTTTTGATTACTCTTATAAGTCAGTCTCAGTGTTAGTCACTCAGTCGTGTCCGACTCTGCAACCCCATGGACTGTAGTCTGCCAGGCCCCTCAGTCCATGGGATTCTCCAGGAAAGAATACTGGAGTGGGTTGCCATTCCCTTCTCCAGGGGATCTTCCTGACCCAGGGATTGAACTCAGGTCTTCTGTATTACAGGCAGATTCTTTACTGTCTGAGCTACACATATAACTAAGAGTAAACAATATTTGTCTTTCTCATTCTGACTTATTTCACTTAGCAAAATGCCCATAAGACCTACACATTTGTCACAAATGTAAAGATTTTCTTCTTTTTATGGTCAGATAGTAATTCATTATGTATATAAACCTATTTTTTCTTTATCCATTCATCCATTACTGGACAAATAGGTTGATTCACTGTCTGTCTATATCTATATCAAATAAAGTAGGCTTTACTTCCAGAAGCATTGGTACATCATATAATTCTTACAATAGATGAAGAAAAACATTTGATAAAACTTAAAATTTATTCACAATTTTTAAAAAACTTTTAGTAAACATAATAAACATTTTATTTGACAAACAGCATCTACAAAACCTGTAATGCAAGTTTATACTTAATACTGACACACAGAAATCTTTCCCTTTGCAACAACAATGAAATAAAGATACTTGCTGTTACTTCTATTCATCATATTTTAGTGGTCCTAGCTAACATACTAAGAGAGCAATTTGCATAAGTGTTAGATGAGAAAAAATAAAACTACCATAACTTTCAGATGATATGATTGTACTTGCAGAAATTAGAATATCTCTACAGATAAGTCATTAAAATTTAAAAATGAATTATATAACATAAAAAGTGAAATCTAATGTGAACTGTGGGATCTATTTAGTAATGCATCAATATTGGTTCACCATCCTTAACAAATGTATGACACCAGTGCAAGATGTTAATAATGGGGGGAAACTGAGGTAAGAGTCGTGGGGGAAAGGGAGTATATGGGAACTTCCTGTACCTTTTTCTTGATTTTTCTGTAAAGCTAAAACTGATCTAAAATAAAATCCATTAATTTTAAAAATTAACACAAAATTTGCAATTCTCTATATACTGAATATCCTCAAAAGTTCAGTGAAAAGTAAGAAAATATAATTTGCAATTCTCTATATACTGAATATCCTCAAAAGTTCAGTGAAAAGTAAGAAAATATAGCTGAAGAAATTAAGACAGCAGATTAGGAAAACCTGAACTCACCTCCTCCCAAGGGCACACCGAAATTACTAGTATATCAGAGCAACTATAGGAATGACCTGAAATCCAGTATGAAAGAATTTCCAAAATTAACAATATAAAGAAGGGAGCCACAATGAGACAGGTGTGAAGGCAGAGACTTGGTCCAGTCAGGACTGACACATCCAAGCTCGAAATGTGTCTACAAACAAGAGGCATATCACAACCTTGAACCTCATTGAGGATCAAGAAGTCTGAGTCCCAGCCAAGCTTCCCAGCACAGCCACCTTGCACTGAAAAAGTGAACCATCCCCTTCAAAGTTGGACTTTGAAAACCAGCAGAGCTTACATTCAGGAGAGCTAGAGGGCTACAGGAAACACATACTCCACTCAGAATACACACAAAATCTCACATGCTCTGACTCCCAGCATAGAGGTAGTCATTTGAAAGGAACCTGGGTCAGGCTATATTTGCTGAACTTGAAGAGCATCCGAAAGAGGCAGGAGGTAGCTGAGATTAAGATTCTGGGGGTAGATCTTTTTGGAATCTCTTTCTACCGTGCTAACAATGACATTTTAGAATCCTCCCTTACCCTATTAATGAGGGGGCATGCAATACCCACCAGCAGGGCCTGCAGCAGCTGTGCATCACCAGAGAGCACAAGCAGTCACAAGGGGAGCAGGTCTTGCCCACCACTGGGCCTACAGTGGCCTCACAAGGCAGTGTTCTCAGCTAGCCAGGCTGGAAGCCAGCCTCAAAACCAGGATGCCCAGAGTAGTAAGTCATGACACAACAGAAGGGCACTAACAGCCCACACAGGGAACACATTGGATCACTTAGCTCTAATGGCCAGCAAGAAATATGCTGCTAGACCTCATAAGATGCCTCCCATATAAGGCCACAGAGAACCAGGCAAAACGACGAAAGAGAGGAGTATGTTCAAATAAGCAAACAAGATAAAACCTAAAAAACAACTAAACAAAACAGAGATAAGCAACCTACTACCCAAAATGAGCTCAAGGTAATAATCATAAACATGCTCACTAATGTGGAGAGAAGAATAGATGAATACAATGAGAGTTTCAATAGTTAGAAGATATTTTTAAAAACAATCAGAGCTAAACAATACAATAAATGAAGTAACAAGTACCCCAGAAGGAATCAATAATAGGTTAGATGGTACAGAGAATGAAATGGATCAGTGTTCTGTAAGGTAGAATAGTGGAAATTACCCAATTTAAAAAGATAACAGATTTTAATAATAAAACAAGAAGCTCTGGGGCAACATGAAGTGACATTCACAATCACATTGTAGGCACCCCAGAAAAAGAAGAAAAAATGAAACAGGCAGAGAAATTATATGAAGCAATAATAGCTTTAAAAATTCCCTAAAGAAGAAAACAGACATCCTAGGTCCAGGAATCACTGACAGAACCCAAGATGAACCCTAACATGTTCAAACCAACAAATGGTCTAATTAAAATGTGTAAAAGATAAAGAGGAACCCTTAAAACCCAAAGAGAAAAACAAATGATCAAGTACAAGGAAATTCCCATTAGACTATCAGCTGACTTTTTAGCAGAAACTCTGAAGTCCAGAATAGAGTAACATCATATATTCAAAAAAATAAAAGGAAAAAACTAAAACGAGGAATACTCTACCTGGCTAAGATATCATTCAGATTTGCAGGAGAGATAAACAGTTTTACAGAAGGGCAAAAGCTACCAGAGTTCAGCTCCACTGAAACAGAAAGAAGAAATGTTAAAGAGGCCTTCTCTAAGCTGATGAGGACACAACTACAAATAAGTAATATTACAAAAGGAACAAAAGAGAAGATTCTACACATGGACATCACCAAATGGTCAACACGAAATCAGATTGATTTATGTTCTTTGCAGCCAAAGATGGAGAAGCTCTATACAGTCAGCAAAAACAAGACGGGGAGCTGACTGTGGCTCAGATCATGAACACCATGTTGCCAAATTCAGACTGAAATTGAAGAAAGTAGGGAAAACCACTAGACCATTCAGGTATAACCTAAATCAAATCCCTTACGATTATACAGTGGAAGTAAGAAATAGATTCAAGGGACTGGATCCGATAGATTACCTGATGAACTATGAACAGAAGTTTGTGACACTATATAGGAGACAGGGGTCAAGACCATCCCTAAGAAAAATAAATGCAAAAAAGCAAAATGGTTGTGTGAGCACTCCTTAACAAATAGCTATGAAAAGAAGAGAAGCGAAAAGCAAAGGAGAAAAGGAAAGATATACTCATTTGAATGCAGAGTTCCAAAGAATAGCAAGGAGAGATAAGAAAGCCTTCCTCACGGATCGTGCAAAGAAATAGAGGAAAACAATAGAATGGGAAAGACTAGAGATCTCTTCAAGATAATTAGAGATACCAGGGGAACATTTCATGCAAAGCTGGGCACAATAAAGGACAGAAATGGTATGGACCTAACAGAAGCAGAAGATATTAAGAGGAGGTGGCAACAATACACAGAACTATACAAAAAATATCTTCACGACCCAGATAATCAGAGGGTATGATCACTCACCTACAGTAGGTCATCCTGGAATGGAAAGTCAAGGGGGCCTTAGGAAGCATCACTACAAAGCTAGTGGAGGTGATGGAATTCCAGTTGAGCTATTTCAAATCCTAAAAGATGATGCTGTGAAAGTGCTGCACTCAATATGCCAGCAAATTTGAAAAATGCAGCAGTGGCCACCGGACTGGAAAAGGTCAGTTTTCATTCCAATCCCAAAGAAAGGCAATGTCAAAGAATGCTCAAACGACCACACAATTGTACTCATCTCACATGCTAGTAAAGTAATGCTCAAAATTCTCCACGCCAGGCTTCAACAGTACGTGAACTGTGAACTTGCAGATGTTCAAGCTGGATTTAGAAAAGGAAGAGGAACCAGAGATCAAATTGCCAACATCTGTTGGATCATCAAAAAAGCAAGAGAATTCCAGAGAAACATCTATTCCTGCTTTAATGACTAGGCCAAAGCCTTTGACCATGTGGATCACAACAAATTGTGGAAAATTCTTAAAGAGATGGGAATACTAGACCACCTGACCTGCCTCTTGAGAAATCTGTATGCAGGTCAGGAAGCAACAGTTAGAACTGGACACGGAACAACAGACTGGTTCCAAATTGGGAAAGGAGTATGTCAAGGTTGTATATTGTCATCCTGCTTATTTAACTTACATCCAGAGTACATCATGGGAAATTCTGGGCTGGATGAAGCACAAGCTGGAATCAAGATTGCCAGGACAAATATCAATAACATCAGATATTCAGATGACACCAGCCTTATGGCAGAAAGTGAAGAAGAACTAAAGAGCCTCTTGATGAAAGTGAAAGAGGAGAGTGAAAAAGTTGGCTTAAAGCTCAACATTCAGAAAACTAAGATCATGGCCTCCGGTCCCATCACTTCATGGGAAATAGATGGGGAAACAGTGGGAATAGTGACAGACTTTATTTTGGGGGGCTCCAAAATCACTGCGGATGGTGACTGCAGCCATGAAAGTAAAAGATGCTTACTCCTTGGAAGAAAAGTTATGACCAACCTTTGTTACGCCAACAAAGGTCCATCTAGTCAAGTCTATGGTTTTTCAGTAGTCATGTATGGATGTGAGAGTTGGGCTATAAAGAAACCTGAGTGCTGAAGAATTGATGCTTTTAAACTGTGGTGTTGGAGAAGACTCTTGAGAGTCCCTTGGACGGCAAGGAGATCCAACCAGTCCATCCTAAAGGAAATCAGTCTGAATATTCATTGGAAGGACTGATGCTGAAGCTGAAACTCCAATACTTTGACCACCTGATGCGAAGAACTGACCCGTTTGAAAAGACCCTGATGCTGGGAAAGATTGAAAGCAGGAGGAGAAGGGGACGACAGAGGATGAGATGGTTGGATGGCATCACTGACTCAATGGACATGAGTTTGAGTAAACTCCGGGAGTTGGTGAGGGACAGGGAGGCCTGGCGTGCTGCAGTCCATGGGGTCACAAAGAGTTGGACACGACTGAGCGACTGGACTAAACTGAACTGAACTGACAGAGGAAAAGTCTCACTGGCAAAGGGAAGCAGATAGTAAACAAAGAGGTAGGAATTTTACAGGATAAAAGATGTAAAATTATCTATATCCACAATAAGTAGTTAAGATATACACAAAAATTATGCAAAATATGACATAAAAAACATTAGTAGCAATAAAATGTAAAACTGTTAGAATGTGTTGCATCTTAAGATATCATCAACTTAAATATATATGCCATCCCAAAACAGCAGAATATACTTTTTTTTCAAGCGCACATGGAACATTCTCCAGGACAGATCACATGACAGGCACAAAACAATTTTCAGTAAATTTAAAATTGAAATCATAGTAAGCAGTTTTCCCAACCACAACAGTATGAGATTAGAAGTTAATCAAAAGCAAAAAGCTGGATATAACAGAAACAATAGATTCCAAATAAGATGCTACTAAATAACCAATGGGTTGGAAGAAATTAAAGAAAAAAAATCAGAAAACACTTCGAAACAAATGAAAATAAAAATCAATGCTCCAAAATTTTAGGGTCACAGCAAATGCAGTTCTAAGAAGGAAGTTTATACAATCTATCTCAAGAAACAAGAAAAATATCAACCTAAAGTGACACTAAAGGAACTAGAAAAAGTTAGTAGAAGGCACGAAATAAAAAAGAACAGAGAAGAAATCAATGAAATAGAGATGAAGAAAAATAGGAAAGATAACTAAAAGTGATATTTTAGTTGAAACTAAGAGTGAGTTCTTTTAAAAGATAAACAAAATTGGTAAACTTTTAGCCAGATTCATCAAGGTAAAAAGAGAGAGACCTAACCAATAAAATCAGAAATAGACACCACAGAAATACAAAGGATAAGACAGTACTGTGAACAAACTATATGCCAATAAAATGACAACCTGGCAGAAATGGACATAACTCCTGGGAAAGTGCAATCTCCCAAGACTGAACCAGGAAGAAATAAAAAATATGAAGAGATCAATTACCAGTACTGAAATTGAATCAGTAATTTAAAAACTCACAACTAACGAAAGTCCAGGACCAGAAGGATTCACAGGTTAATCCTACCAAACATTTAGAGAAGAGTGAATACCTATCCTTCTGGAACTATTCCAAAAAATTGCAGAGGAAGGAACGAATACTTCCAAACTCATTCTATGAGGCCATCATCACCCTGATACCAAAATCAGACAAATGTATCAGAAAAAAGGAAATTACAGGCCATTACTGATGAAAGCAGATGCAGAAATATTCAACAAAATGTTAGTAAACCAAATTTAACAATACATTAAAAGAATCAAACACCATGGTAAAGTGGGATTATCCCAGGACACAAGGATGGTTCAATATCCATGAATCAATCAATGTCATTGAGTTCAGTTCAGTCACTCAGTTGTGTCCAACTCTTTGCGACCCCATGGACTGCAGCACGCCAGGCCTCCCTGTCCCTCACCAACTCCCGGAGTTTACTCAAACTCATGTCCATTGAGTCAGTGATGCCATCCAACCATCTCATCCTCTGTCGTCCCCTTCTCCTCCTGCTTTCAATCTTTCCCAGCATCAGGGTCTTTTCAAACGGGTCAGTTCTTCGCATCAGGTGGTCAAAGTATTGGAGTTTCAGCTTCAGCATCAGTCCTTCCAATGAATATTCAGACTGATTTCCTTTAGGATGGACTGGTTGGATCTCCTTGCCGTCCAAGGGACTCTCAAGAGTCTTCTCCAACACCACAGTTTAAAAGCATCAATTCTTCAGCACTCAGGTTTCTTTATAGCCCAACTCTCACATCCATACATGACTACTGAAAAACCATAGACTTGACTAGATGGACCTTTGTTGGCGTAACAAAGGTTGGTCATAACTTTTCTTCCAAGGAGTAAGCATCTTTTACTTTCATGGCTGCAGTCACCATCCGCAGTGATTTTGGAGCCCCCCAAAATAAAGTCTGTCACTATTCCCACTGTTTCCCCATCTATTTCCCATGAAGTGATGGGACCGGAGGCCATGATCTTAGTTTTCTGAATGTTGAGCTTTAAGCCAACTTTTTCACTCTCCTCTTTCACTTTCATCAAGAGGCTCTTTAGTTCTTCTTCACTTTCTGCCATAAGGCTGGTGTCATCTGAATATCTGATGTTATTGATATTTGTCCTGGCAATCTTGATTCCAGCTTGTGCTTCATCCAGCCCAGAATTTCCCATGATGTACTCTGGATGTAAGTTAAATAAGCAGGATGACAATATACAACCTTGACATACTCCTTTCCCAATTTGGAACCAGTCTGTTGTTCCGTGTCCAGTTCTAACTGTTGCTTCCTGACCTGCATACAGATTTCTCAAGAGGCAGGTCAGGTGGTCTAGTATTCCCATCTCTTTAAGAATTTTCCACAATTTGTTGTGATCCACATGGTCAAAGGCTTTGGCCTAGTCATTAAAGCAGGAATAGATGTTTCTCTGGAATTCTCTTGCTTTTTTGATGATCCAACAGATGTTGGCAATTTGATCTCTGGTTCCTCTTCCTTTTCTAAATCCAGCTTGAACATCTGCAAGTTCACAGTTCACGTACTGTTGAAGCCTGGCGTGGAGAATTTTGAGCATTACTTTACTAGCATGTGAGATGAGTACAATTGTGTGGTCGTTTGAGCATTCTTTGACATTGCCTTTCTTTGGGATTGGAATGAAAACTGACCTTTTCCAGTCCGGTGGCCACTGCTGCATTTTTCAAATCAATGTCATATATATTGACAAATTGAAGAATAAAAATATAGTCATTTGAACCAACACAGAAAAAGCTTTTGACAACATTTACCATGCATTTATGGCAAAAAATTCTCAACAAAATGGGTATATATGAACATTTTGTTCATTTGCTAAGGTACATTTTAGTTAATTATTTTGTGGCCCCATGGCCTGTAGCCCACAAGGCTCCTCTGGGGATGGGATATCCCAGACAAGAATACTGGAGTGGGTTGCTATTTCCTTCTCCAGGGGATCTTCCCAGGGATGGATGGAACCCATGTCCAGGGATGGAACCCATGTCCCTGCATTGGCAGGCAGATTCTTTACCACTGAGCCACCAGGGAAGCCCTATAAAAGAATATACTGAACATAATAAAGGTCATATAAGACAAACCCGCAGCACCTAAAATCATACCTAGGAATGAAAAACTGGCAGCATTTCCTCTAAGACTAGGAACACATCAAGGATGCCCACTGTCACCACTATATTCAACATAGTATTGGCATCCTAGCCATAGCATTCAAACTGGAAAAAGAAGTAAAAGGAATCCCAACTGGAAAGGATGAAGTAAAACTGTCACTGTTTGCAGATGACATGATACTATGTATAGGAAATCCTAAAGATGCCACAAAAAACTGTTAGAACTCATCAATGAATTTTGTAAAGTTGCAGGATATAAAATTAATATAATTAGTTGTGCTTCTATGGACTAATAAATCTTACCAGAAAGAGAAGAGAAGACAGTTTTGGGCTTCCTGATGACTCAGTGGTAAAGAATCTGACTGCCGATGTAGTAGGCACAGGCTCGATCCCTAGTCCGGGAATCCCACATGCCATAGAGCAACCAAGCCCATGTGCCATAACTAGTAAGCCTGTGCTCAAGAGCCCAGAGCTGCGAATACTGAAGCTAGTGTGCCCTAGCGGCCATGGCAGCACAATGCAAAGCCTGTGCACCACAACTAGAGAGGAGCCCCTGCTCGCCACAATTAGCGAAAAGCACACACAGCAATGAAGGCCCAGCACAGCCAAAAATAAATAAGTAAAATCATTTTTTAAAAGAGCAATCATTTTTTTAAAAAACTGCTTAAACTTCTTTATAAAAACACAATCTTATTTACAATCACATCAAAAAAAATTAAAAGACTCAGGAATAAATCTAACCAACATATAAAAGACCTATACTCAGAAAACTAGTAAAACACTGATGAAAGAAACTAAAGAGAACACAAACAGAGGGAAAGACATATGTGTTCATGTATTAGGAGAACTATTGTGTTAAAATCTCATACAGTCTATAGATCCAATGTAATCCTTCATCAAAATAGCAACAGCATTTTTCACCAAATTTGAACAAAGAATACTATAATTTAATGGATTCTCAAAAGACCCCAAATAGGCTAGGCAATTCTGAGGAAAAGAACAAAGCTGGAAATACTTCATTCTTTGATATCAAACTATACTACAAAGCTGTATTAATTAAAACAGTGCTGTACTAGCACAAAAAACAGACACATAGATCCATGGAACAGAACAGATAACCCAGAAATAAATCCGAGTTTATCTGGTTGATAATCTATGATAAAGGAAGCATGAACACACAAGGGGTAAAAGAGAGCCTCTTCAATAAATGGTGGTGGGGAAACTGGACAGCCACATTCTTGAAACTGGACCATTCTCCGTAACATATTCAAAAAATCTCAAAGGGGATTAAGGAATTAAATTTAAGTCCTAAAACCTTAAAATCCTAGAAGAAAAGATAGGAAGCATAATCTTTGATATCAGTCTTGGCAGTATTTTTTATAATCTGTCTTCCCAGGCAAGGGAAATAAAAGCAAAAAATAAACAAATGGGACTACATGAAACCAAACTGTTCTGCACAGTGAAGGAAGATACCAACTAAATGAAAAAGCAACCTAATGGGTGGAAGAAGATATTTTCAAATGATATATTTGATAATAGATTAATATCCAAAATATATAAAGAACTCATACAACTCAACACTAAAAAATCAAATAAGGCATGCATGCTCAGTCATGTCTGACTCGTTGAGACCCCATGGACTGTAGCTCGCCAGGCTCCTCCGTCCATGGAATTTCCCAAGCAAGAGTACTGGAGTGGGTTGCCATTTCCTCTTCCAGGGGATCATCGCACCCCGGGATCAAACCCGTGTCTCTTGTGTCTGATTTTAAAATGAACAGAAGATCTGAAAAGACATTTTTCCAAAGACATAAAGATAGCCAAGAAATACATGAAAAGATGCTCAGTATCACTAATTATCAAGGAAGTGCAAATCAAAAGCACAATGAGATGTCATTTCATACTTGTGAGAATGACTAGTATCAAAAAGTCTACAAATAACACATTGATATATAGATTTACTTTTATCTCTAAACATGTTAAGAGGTTGTTTGCGGGACTTGACAAATTACTTTGAAATTTGTTTGCTAAAAGTAATAACTAAATTCATGGCAAAATTGGCTATTTAACTGGAAGAAAATAAAATTTTACACTTATCTTTTGTTATACAAATATTAGACTAAAATGCATCAAAAACTCATTTATAAAACATAATAATATTTATTCTTTAACAATAATTTGCAGACTAAAATTTAGGGCTGGAGGAGATCTTCATCAAATAGGAAATCCAGAAGTAAAAATAAGATTAACAAACTTGGCCCTAAAAACATTAAAGATTTTATGGAGCAAAAAACAAATTTAAATATCTATAGAAAAATTACAAACACGGAAAAAGTATTTTTGATATATATAAACAATGGATTAATATCTAAACATTCAATAAACCCTTACAAATTACAATGAAGTAGTTAAATAACACGAAAAGGCAATTTCAGGAGGACAGATCCAAATGATTAACAAACATGAAAAGATGCTCAAATCTACTAGTCTTTGGAGAAAGGAAATTAAAAAACATTTCAATTTTATATCCATCAGACTGTCAAAAAAATGAAAAGAAAAATAACCCATCCTTGACAGACATGGGAGAAAGATTAATCTTACATATGCAAAAAGAAATATCACCATGCCATATTCAAAATATATACATGCAGATTTATTGAAAGACGTGATGATCATAATTGCTAGTAAATTTTATATGTATACAATGATAAAGTATATACTTACAATTGATTTTTAGAAAAATAACATTTAAAATAATGTAGAAAATTCATCAGGATAAAATATTCTAACATACTCTACCAAGCCTTTGATCAAAACTCATTATAATAATATAAACTTCCCAAGACAAATCCCTTCTTTGTATGTAGTGATTAAGATTATGGACTCTGGAGTTCCTAAGTGTAGGTCCAAAACCTAGACATACCACCAGAATCAAAATCCTGAGTTGGTTTAGTCTCTTGAAATGTCAATCTCCTCATCAGTAAATGTTGATAAGGATAGAAATAAATTTTAGTAATCTTCTTTTATTGTCTGATAACCAGAAAGAGAGCATGAGGGCTGAATGAGTGCATAAAAAATACCCAAAGTGTGAACAGTCAAAAATGAACAATTCCCTAAATTAAGCTAGAACAATATCACAAATCTTTGATTTCTAAGAAAACGGAAACATTATTCTTACATGAATAGATATGCAATATCATGAGGCCTCAGGGTAAGATAGGACTTTTTCCATTCTAAAAATCTATGCAGTAATTCATCTGCCTCACCAACTGTAGAGATCTTATTTTTATCGGACCACAATTCCAAAGATGACAGCACAATAGAAACTTTAAATTGGGCAAACATCTAAAAAGAGAAAGATAAATACATGAAAAATTAGTTTTTATGTATTAAATTAACTACATTTATAACTAAATTAATTCAATGTTTGATATATTCACACTCAATTTATATGGACAACTTAATTCTTCAGAAGCGCCACATCAAGTTAATGTGAATTACAATTTCAAAATTAGTATGAATTTTCCTAACTAGTATGAAGTGGAAAATACTTACCAAATTTACAAGGCCAATAATTTCGATGACTTTATTTGTTACTATCATGCTATCAGAGCCCAGGTAATCAAACTGAAAAACAGAATTAATTTAAAATTTAAATATAATTTATTATATAATATGTTTGAGATTTACTCTCATCTACTCTCTCAGGTTGAAGCTCCTTTGGGGTTAGAACACTTCGAAATAAGACAGCAACAAAAAATGAATATAAATTGAATCACTCACATACTGTAGGATATAAAATCGTATAGGCCACTCTGGGTGATAGTTTGGCAACTTCTTTCAAAGCAAGTAATGGACCAAGCAATTGTACTCATGGGCATTTATCCTAAAGAAATAAAATTTGATGCTCACAAAAACCCATGCTGTGTGGAAACAACTCATATGTCCTTCAATGGTCAACGGGTTGCTGGTACATTCATAACATGCTACTCAGTAAAAATGCTACTTAGTTATAAAAAAAAAAAAAGATGTTACTGAACTGTTGATATATGGAACATCTTGGGTAAACCTAAAAAAAATTATGCTAAGTATAAACAAATCTCAAAGGATACATACTCCATGATAACATTTATGCGATATTCCTGAAATCACAGAGGGAGAAGTTGATTAGTGACTACCAAAGGTCAAGAAGTAGGGAAGCAGGGAGAGATGGGAATGACTCCAGAGGGATAACATAAGAAAGCCATCTGATGATAGTGCCCTTGAGTGTCTCTATCCCAAGCAGTGGTAGTTATGAAAGGCTACATACGTGAAACTACCACACAAAACCACACATACACACACACACACACAAATGAGTGTATATGGTATAACTGCTGAAGTCTGAATAAGCTCTGAAGAATGCACACTATCCCTTGGATATTCCACAGGACCCTCAAGATAAACATATTCAAAACTACACTGACTATCCTCCCTCAAAAATATGCTCCCACTCAGATTTCCACTTCTTTGTTATCTATGCTTCTATTATCATTTAGGACCTCCCACATTTATTATACTACATGTTCTATGACAGCAAAACTTTTTCTGTTTTTTTTCGCTACTCTATTCCCAATAAATAAAACAGTAACTGGAGATGTAGATGATGCTTAATAAAGTTATCAAAAAAATGAATAAATCAAATCAATTTACAAGTTCTTCTAACTGA